>NC_047116.1:65464958-65589958 GCF_902500255.1 Thalassophryne amazonica | reverse complement strand
AAAGAGGACACACTTCAGTGATCTCGACACCCAGCTTATATCATTAATATGCAGTAAAAATAACAATGGACCCAATACTGATCCCTGCAGCACACCGCACGTAATTTCCCGGAGTTCAGAATCGATATTGTTAAAGTGAACATATTGAAATCTACCATGTAAATAACTATTTATCCCATCATATGCAAGACCTCTGATTCCATATTGCTGCAATTTAGATAATAGTATTCCATGATCAACTGTATCAAATGCTTTCTTTAAATCAAAGAAAATGCTTACTGTGTATTGTTTGTTATCAACTGCAGTCGCTATATTTTCCACCAAATCCATCACAGCAAGTGATGTAGTCTGAGACTTTCTGAATCCGTATTGTTCTTCACAGAGTATATCGTATTTTGATAAATAATCCTGCAGTCTCTTAGCAAAATTTTTTTCTAAAATTTTGGAAAATTGTGGCAAGAGTGAAATGGGTGTATACATCGCCAGATTTAAACAGAGGTATTACTTTAGCCATTTTCATTTGAGAGGGAAATGTACCAGTGCTCAGTGACAAATTGCAAATGTAATTGAAGGGTTTTTCTATACAATCAATTTTTTTCAATAAAGCCATATCCAAATTGTTAAAGTCAGTCGATTTCTTACTTTTGGAACCATGCACCAAGTCTATTTCTCTCTCATCAGTGCCGCCAATAAACATTGACATAGATTTATTAAATGATGTATTATTGACCCAGAAGTTGTTATTCGATGAGACAATACTACTAGTGTTTTTTCCCCAACATTAACAAAATATTCATTAAAGTGGTTAGCAATAGACTTGTTGTCATTGATCATATTGTTACTATTTAAATGAAAAAATAAAGGATAATCTCTAACATTTTTACTCTTATTTCATTTATAATACTCCATGTGTTTTTAATGATGTTTCTATTTCTAACCAGTAATTCACTATAATATATTTTCTTAGAAAATCTAATATTAATTAATTTATTCTTATATATTTTATATTTAGTTTCAGCTTCCTTTGTTCTTAATTTTATAAATTGTTTATACAACAAGTTCTTATTTTTACATGCATTCTGAAGTCCCTTAGTTATCCATGGTTTATGACAATATCGATTTCTGTACCTTTTGTTAACAAGAGGACAATGTTTGTCATATAACCTGGAAACAGTTGAAATAAAAGCATTATAAGATTCATCAACATCATCAACATACACCTCATCCCAATTCTGGCGCAATAATTCCTCCCTGAAATTATCAATGATTGCAGGTGTTACTATTCTCGTCAAAGTTTTTAGTTCCCTTTGGTGATTACTACTACTATGACCCTGTGATGCAAAGACAGTGAAAACTGGCAAATGATCACTAATATCACTTACCAAAATTCCTGCTGTGAGATTACCAGATATAACAGATAGAATATTGTCAATAAGGGTTGTTGAATTAACAGTGATTCTGCTAGGATGAGTAATAGTTGGAAATAGTCCCAAACAATATAAGGAATTTATGACAGAGGTGGTTTGTGGATGATTGTGAGGATTCAAAAAAATCTATATTAAAATCTCCACAGATAAATAAATACTTATTTCTACTGATTTTGTTATATGTTCCCATAACTATTTCTTCAAAAGAACCAATATTTGTTCCAGGAGCTCTGTATATGCAGCTAACAATGATATTATTAGAATTCATGTTTGTAATTTCCACAGTAATGCATTCCATAATATTGTCCACTGTAAATGACATATTGTTAAGTTTGCAGTTAGACCTTACATACAGTGCTACACCACCGCCCCTTTTCCTCTGCCTATTAATGAATTATGAATAGCGAATACTCCCGAGGCGACCCGAGAGGGGGAGAGGATGACTCGCCTACAACTTTTGACGTTTCGTTACCGACCGGAAATGATCAAACAATTTGTGATGGTTGCAGAAGAATTTTCAAGAACAGTAAAGGCCTGAAGATTCACCAAGCCAAGACGATGTGTGCAGGAGCGGCGTCACAGTCAGCTGCCGAGGAGCAACGCAGTGGAACTCCACGTAAGGCGTATGAGTTACGTAGCCAGGTTCTAACCCACAGTGCTACGGTTCTCTCTGCTACAAAGCCGATGACCGTTGTCGAGCCTAGAACAGCGCGTATCAAGTGGCCGCCCGCCTCCAGCAAAGAAACTTGGACAAAGATGGATGATGAGCTCGAAGCAGCACTTGGTGACACAATGAGTGGTAACGCTAGTGGAAAGTTGAAGATTCTGAACAACGCAACATATGAGTATGGCGAAGGAAACTTCGGCACCATGGAAAAGAAAGACAAGACTGACAAAGCATCCAAGAGAAGCAGGCGCCAAGAAGAGATACATTCTCTGCGGAAGGAGCTACGCCAGTTAATGAAACGATGGAAAGAAGCTGACATCGTGCAAAAGAATGGATTGGACGAGCTTCAAGATCAGCTCAGATGAAGACTCAAGGCACTGAGGAAAGCGGAAAAGCTGCACCTAAAGCGGAAATTTCGAGCATGGCAAAGACGGAAATTTTTCCAAGACCCATTCCGCTTTACGAAAGACCTGTTTAGCCAGGCGAAGTCAGGGACGCTTGATGTACCACAAGAAGATCTAGAAAGTCATTTGAAAGCTACGTACTCGAATCCACGGCGAGAAGAGGAGATCGGGGATGTTGAGGGACTAGTCCGACCGACTGAGCCGTCTGCCTTTCGACCTCTCACTACCAAGGCTGCCCGAAGTAGAAGCGCTTCTATGAACGTTGCGTGCCGCATCATCTCCTGGCCCGAGTGGTGCTTCGTATAAAGTCTTCAAGTACTGTACTGCTGAAGAAGTGATTGTGGCTATTGTTGCGGCAGTTATGGCACAGAGAGATTGTTCCTCCGTCATGGAACAAGGCTGATGGCATCTACATACCAAAATGCGCAGATGCAAGTGGTATTGGTGATTTCCGCCCGATTTCGCTTTTAGACGTGGATGGTAAAGTTCTGCTTGGTGTACTTGCCGCTAGACTGATGAAGTTCCTGATGGCAAACGGGTATATCGACACATCAGTCCAAAAAGCGGGCATCCCCGGGTTTCCAGGGTGCGTTGATTTGGAATATGATACAGGAGTCAAAGAAGAACAAGTAGGACTTATCGGTTCTGTGGCTCGACCTTGCCAACGCGTACGGCTCAGTTCCACATGCATTTATACGATTTGCCATGGAGTTCTTTCACGTCCCTGCAAAGCTGACGAGGTTTGTCGATGCGTACTACGCAGGATTCAAGATGCGGTTTACAACTGTGAGCTACACGACGAACTACCAGTCACTTGAAGTTGGCATACCCATGGGTTGCACTATATTGCCGATACTATTCGTTATGGCCATGGAAGTCCTTGTAAGAGCTGCTCGTGTAGGACGAGGGGTAGAGATTGCTCCTGGACAAGAAGTACCACCAATACGCGCGTTCATGGACGACCTTACGTTGCTTCATCCATCTACAGAAGATGCGGAAAGGACGCTTGATAGATTAGCTGTTTTGGTAGGATGGTCTCGAATGAAGTTCAAAGCCAAGAAGTCCCGTAGCTTGACAATGAAGAAAGGACGGATCGCTGACGTACACTTCCAGATTGGGGATGAGGTGATACCAACTGTTTCAGAAGAACCTGTAAAGAGTTTAGGTCGTTGGTACACTAAAGCACTTCGAGATACAGATAGAGTAGGGGAGGTCAACCAGCAGCTATTTGATGAATTGGAAAGTATAGAGAGGAGTGGTCTACCTGGAAACCTGAACTTGTGGTGTCTTAAGTTTGGCCTGTTTCCTCGGCTGATGTGGCCCCTGATGGTCTACGAGATCGCTATGACCAATGTTGAGAAGATGGAAAGGAAAGTGTCTGTTCGAATTCGGAAGTGGCTCGGTGTTCCAACTGAAAACATTATTTATGCAACCTGATAACACCTCTGGAGTGATTTACAAGGCATCTTGCGGGTGTCAGTGTGCATGTGCATCACACACGGTCAAAGCTAACTTCTGCGCTTTTCAAAACCTCAAGTATCTGCACACGCACACCCTCCTGCAGATGCCATTGACTGATTGAGTGGACTATGCTTTATTGTGTTATCCATGTATCATTGACACATTCACCTCTGTAAATTTATATTGATGCTGCAGAATACTCCAACTCCAATCAATCATAAACATTTTATTTACGTTTATATAGGCAGCACAGCGGATTAGTGGTTATCATTGTTGCCTCACAGCAAGTAGGTCATGGGTTCATTTCCACCTCTGTCCTTTCTGTGTGGAGTTTGCATGTTCTCCTCGCGTTTGTGTGGGTTCTCTCAAGTATAGTATAAAATACCGGAAAATCAGACTTAAGTAAAAGTACAGATACCATTAAAAAAAATGACTGGTAGAAGTTCAAGTCACTGACTGAAATGCTACTCAAGTAAAAGTCTTATGGTGTGTTTACACATAACCAAGACGCGTTGCGAATGTCATTTTTCTGTCATTCATGACACATTCCTGACATTCGTAATGTGACTTAACGCACCTGAATAGGTTTCTTAATAGCACGTGTTGGTGCGTGATATTCTTGATATTCGTGGAGCATGTTTTTGCCTGTCAAAAAATCTTCCACGAATGTCACACACCACCCTCATTTCATCTCACGTTGTGGAGGTCGCAACTGAGCGTATTGATCTGTCTTGATGAGTAGTGATCCTTAATAGAATGTGACAATGTTCGTAGTGGTTCTTGTGATGGTTCTTGGAGCCTAAACTGTCACGCGTTATTACAAAGTGACACGGAAACTGTCAGGTTTTGACACGACTTGTAATGCGGTGTCACATTTCACTGCGCGCCACGACGAATCAGTTTTCTGTCACGTGCGCACAATTAAACTCGGCTCCAAATGTCGTTCCACAGTTCCTGCTGAAGCTCCTCAGGACGCTCCTGCAGGTGTTCCACCTGCTGTTGTAACCGATGAGCGGGAGAACGAGTCTGAGCCAAAGGAACCAGAGGAGCGAGAGGAGACTCACGTGCAGCCAGACATCTCTGCACCTCCTCCAGTCTGGCAGAGGAAGAAGCGTGCATACAATTAAACCCTGCTGCACCGCATTCAGTTTGATTGCTGACACCAAGTCGGCTGAAAGTCTAATTTCAGTGCGCTCCTGCAGGTGTTCCACCTGCTGTATGTGTCTGATGTTTGGGAAAATGTGTGAGACGAGAGCTGCATGAAGCCACACATCTGGCTCTGTCCGTCTCCTCCTCACTGCACCACTCTATGGCACAGAGCCCAACTATGCATGCAGTCACAAAGTTCTGAAAGAAAAACTGGAGCAATCTGAATTCGGTTGGATGAATATGGGTTTGTGTGTGGAGACAATTCACCTCGTTCACAACGTGACAGAACTTAACGAACACTATTCTTGACCGTGCGTAATGGTTCCTGATAATTCTCTAGCAACATGTGCCATTAATCGTAACGTGTGGTAACAGGTTGCAACAGTTCCTGAGGACACCTGACACCTCTGCCCCGAATCATCACATTCGTGATCAGCGGCCAAGAATGTATACTTCGTGGCATTCGTGACTTGTCGTCATTATGTGTAAACGCAGCATTAAAGTTTCTAGTATTTATTGTACTTAAGTATGACAAGTAATGTACAACTAAATGTACTCAAGTATTGAAAGTAAAAGTACAAGTAAATGTTAATAATCAAAAACGGACTGATTTTTTTAAATAAAAGTTTATCTAGGCTTGTAAATGTCTGGTAGTATTAGTCAAAATACTGAAAATTGTGCACATCACACAAAAACACGTCAGAAACAAGGTTTCAAAACCTAAACGAGAGTAGGCTACTCACTAGGTGTTCACAAGAAAGTTATTTATTTCTATATGTATTTATTTATTTTTCATTGTTATATGGTTTTATCTTTTCTGTTGTGTTTTGTTTCATTAGGTTCTTTTTGTCTCTTTCTCTAAAATTGTATTGTAACATTATTAGTCTACTATTATTGTCTATTATGTAAACTATTATTGTTGTTGCTATAATATATGAATAAAAATAAATTTTAAAAAAATTACAATTTGACTCTTTTACGACAACGAACGCTGAGCCATTAATTATGCAGAAAACAAAAACACAAACGTGCTGATGCGAACAGCTTAATGCTAACTTTAACACTGAAAATGCCATAGACATGGTAATGCGTTAGCTTTGGTCCCATTTTTAAGTTCTAAAATACATCTATCAACTGTTTCAGAAGACCATAACAGGTCGGTTTCACATAAAAATATTAAATATTACTCACAGACATATGCTCTTCTGGGTCTTAGCAGGAAAAAACTAGGATAAAGTGAAATAAAATCCACAAATCGTAGATCGAAGCACTGCTTCGACCTGCGAATCACTGCTTTGATTGTTTCAAGGTTGAAAGCAAAGCTGCGCTGCAGAAAAGTTGCAAACATTAGACAAACATCACAAACATTACATGAACATTTGCAAACTTGCTGAACAGTAAACAAACATTCTATGAACGTTTGAAGTTCGCAAATGTTCGCTTCTGGGTGGAAGGAGGTCCTGGTCAATGACCTGAAGAGAGCTGGGACCACAGACACAAAGATTACATTAGTAACACATGATGCTGTCATGGTTTAAAATCAAGCAGGGCAGCAAGGTCCCCCTGCTCAAGCCAGCACATGTCCAGGTCCGTTTGAAGTTCACCAGTGACCACCTGGATGATCCAGAGGAGGCATGGGAGAAGGTCATGTGGTCAGATGAGACTGGAATAGAGCTTTTTGGAATCAACTCCACTTACCATGTTTAGAGGATGAGAACAACCCCAAGAAAACCATCCCAACAGTGAAGCATGGGGGTGGAAACATGATACTCTGGGGGTGCTCTTCTGCAAAGGGGACAGAACGACTGCACCGTATTGAAGGGAGGACGGATGGGGTCATGTATTGCGAGATTATGGCAAACAACCTCCTTCCCTCAGTAAGAGCATTGAAGATGGGTCACGGCTGGGTCTTCCAGCATGACAATGACCCCAAACACACAGCCAGGTCAACTAAGGAGGGGCTCCGTAAGAAGCATTTCAACGTCCTGGAGTGGCCTGGCCAGTCTCCAGACCTGAACTCAATCGAAAATCTTTGAAGGGAGCTGAAACTCCAAACCTGAACGATTTGGAGAAGATCTGTATGGAGGAATGGACCAAAATCCCTGTTGCAGTGTGTGAAAACTTGGTCAAGAACTACAGGAAACGTCTGACCTCTGTAATGGCAGACAAATGTTTCTATACCAATTGTTAAGCTCCGTTTTTCTAGGGAGTCAAATACTTATTTTATGCAATAAAATGCAAATTAATTATTTAAAAATCATACAGTGTGATTTTCTGGATTTTTTTTTTTTTAGATTCTGTATCTCACAGTTGAAGTGTACCTATGATAAAAATTACAGACCTTTCCATTCTTTGTAGGTGGGAAAACCTGCAAAACTGACAGGGGGTCAATTCTTATTTTCCCCACTGTATGTTCTAAGGCAGAAACTGAACTTGTGTTTTAAATTGAATCAACCTGATAGTGTAGAAGTGTAGAAGAGACATGATGCCTGTGTCTGACGCTGCTGTGAATAAATGCAGAAAAGAGACTCACTGGCAGGCAAGCAGAAAAAACAAACATTAGCTGATAAAAGGAAACTAGTTCACAGACTATAGCCTAAAATGTGTATTTGGGAAGGACATGATAAAGAAAAGCAGACAGTGAGACCTGCCTAATGTGCACAGGTAAATCATTCCAGATTTTAGAATCAGCAACAAAGAATGTTTGGCACCCTCTGAACGTTCGCTTGAACCTTGGTACCTTAAGGAGCAGCTGACCGGAGGCACCATGCAAGGACATAGGGGTGAAGAAGCTCAGAGAGGTAGGGCAGGGCAAGGCCATTTAAAGATTTAAAAACAAATAAAAGAATCTTAAAATGAACCCTAAAGTGCACAGGCAGCCAGTGGAGGGAGGCCAGGATGAGTGCAATATGCTACCTTCATACTCCAGGTAGTAGACGAGTGGCAGCATTCTGAACTAACTGGAGACGTGCAAGGAAGGACTGGCTAACTCCAAAATAAAGTGCATTACAATGGAGAAAATAAATTTCAAATTCAGTACTGAAATGCATGCGGCACACGAAGCGGATGTCTCAACTCTGTGCTCAAACCACATGTGTCAAACTGTTTCATTAGAGCCGGTCTTCGATTTCTGACCTATCACAGGTCATGCAACTAGTTTGTCCACTTCGGTTTCATTCAGGAAATGGCACTCATCACTTTTGTTTTCAACCATTTATACACACACACACACTGTAGTGTTCAGAATAATAGTAGTGCTATGTAAATAAAAAGATTAATCTAGGTTTTGAGTATATTTCTTATTGTTACATGGAAAACAAGGTACCAGTAGATTCAGTAGATTCTCACAAATCCAACAAGACCAAGCATTCATGATATGCACACTCTTAAGGCTATGAAATTGGGCTATTAGTAAAAAAAAAAAAAGTAGAAAAGGGGGTGTTCACAATAATAGTAGCATCTGCTGTTGACGCTACAAACTCAAAACTATTATGTTCAAACTACTTTTTTAGCAATCCTGTGAATCACTAAACGATTATTTAGTTGTATAACCACAGTTTTCCATGATTTCTTTACATCTGCGAGGCATGGAGTCAACCAACTTGTGGCACCTTTCAGCTGTCATTCCACTCCAAGATTCTTTAACAACATTCCACAATTCATTCACATTTCTTGGTTTTGCTTCAGAAACAGCTTTTTTGATGTCACCCCACAAGTTCTCAATTGGATTTAGGTCCGGGGATTAGGCAGGCCACTCCAAAACATAAATTTTGTTGGTTTGGAACCAAGATTTTGCTCATTTACTGGCCTGCTTGGGGTCATTGTCTTGTTGAAACACCCACTTCAAGGGAATGTCCTCTTCAGCATAAGGCAACATGACCTCTTCAAGTATTCTGACATATCCAAACTGATCCATGATACCTGGTATGCGATATATAGGCCCAACACCATAGTAGGAGAAAGATGCCCATATCATGATGCTTGCACCACCATGCTACACTGCCTTCACTGAACTGTGGCTTGAATTCAGAGTTTGGGGGTCGTCTCACAAACTGCCTGTGGCCCTTGGACCCAAAAAGAACAATTTTACTCTCATCAGTCCACAAAATATTCCTCCATTTCTCTTTAGGCCAGTTGATGTGTTCTTTGGCAAATTGTAACCTCTTCTGCACATCTTTTATTTACCAGAGGGATTTTGCGGGGGATTCTTGCAAATAAATTAGCTTCACACAGGCGTCTTCTGTCACAGCACTTACAGGTAACTCCAGACTGTCTTTGATCATCCTGGAGCTGATCAATGGGTGAGCATGTCATTCTGGTTATTCTTCTATCCATTTTGATGGTTGTTTTCCGTTTTCTTCTACGCATCTCTGTTTTTTTTTTTTGTCCATTTTAAAGCATTGGAGATCACTGTAGATGAACAGCCTATAATTTTTTGCACCTGTGTATAAGTTTTCCCCTCTCCAATCAACTTTTTAATCAAACTACGCTGTTCTTCTGAACAATGTCTTGAACGTCCCATTTTCCTCAGGCTTTCAAAGAGAAAAGCATGTTCAACAGGTGCTGGCTTCATCCTTAAATAGGGGACACCTGATTCACACCTGTTTGTTCCTGAAAATTGACAAACTCACTGACTGAATGCCACACTACTATTATTGTGAACATCCGCTTTTCTACTTTTTTTTTTTTAAACTAATAGCCCAATTTCATAGCCTTAAGTGTGTGCATATCATGAATGCTTGGTGTTGTTGGATTTTTGAGAATCTACTGGTAGCTTGTTTCCCATGTAACAATAAGAAATATACTCAAAACCTGGATTAATCTTTTTAGTCACATAGCACTACTATTTTTCTTAACACTACTGTAAATCTTGGAACATGACTTGGCTGGTCTTGATATCTCCAATGAGGCACTGGAGCTAGCAAGCCACACCATTCACCGCTATGACCACACCAAAGCCAAGAGCACAGGAGGGGGACTCTGTGTTTAGGTGCTTGAGCACTGGTGCTCAGACAGCAGAGTAATACACACCCAAGTCTCACTGGACCAAGAGGCCATGTCTGTCCATTGCTGACCCTTCTACCTGCCACAGGAGCTCACAATCGCCATTGTGACTGCTGTTAACATACCCCCGATGTGAACATTAGCACGGCATGATTATGGCGTCTAAACAACAGTGGGCTCATCTGGATGGCATGCACATCATTGCTGGGGACTTTAGTAAAGTATGCCTCAAGACTATTCTCCCCAAATTCGACCAACACGTCAAGTGTGTAACTAGGGAAGAAAATCATGTTCATGTTTATTGTAACATAAAGCATGCATACAGAGTGACACCCCCCCTCCACATTTCAGACAATCAGACCACCTTTCTCTGTTCCTCTTTCCAGCCTACACCCCACTCAAGACGCAAACAAAACCAGCCACCCAGACCATCAAAGCCTGCCCTGAAAATGCCCTTGCCCAGCTGCAGGACTGCTGTGCCTGCACATAGTGGAGCATTTCTGAAATCAGGATCTGGACACACACAGAGTCTGTCCTCTTCTACATCACGTGCTGTATAGAAAATGTTACAGAGGACAGAAGCATCTGGGTCCAGCCCAGGATGACAAAGGATGTCCAGACTCTGATCAGAGCTCATAACTTGGCCTTCAGGACGGGAGACAGAGCTCTCAACAGCACTGCCAGAGCTGACCTGAGGAGAAGCATCAAACAGGCTAAGGACTCCTACATAAAGAAAATAGAGAGATACCTGATGGACAATAACCCGTGTCAGATGTGGAGGGGAATCCAGGCTTGAACCATCTACAAATGTTATCCCCCTCTAACATCCTCCAGCATTAGCAGCACACTGGCAGAGGAGCTCAACAGCGTTTTTTGCCTGGCTCGAGACCAACACCACACACCTGCAGTCACTGCCCCCCCCCCGGTTCCAGCGTCTATCTCTCTCTCTCCAGGAGCACGAAGTGAGGAAAAAACCTAAGAGCAGTGAACCTCAGGAAAGCTGCTGGCCCTGACAGTATCCTGGGGGCGGTGATTAAAGCATGTACAGACCAACTGGTAGGCATAATCACCAAACTCTTCAACCTCTATCTGACACATGCCACCATCCGCACATGTCTTTAGGCCTCCATCATCACCATCCCCCCAAAACCCTGCCATATAGCATGAATGATTACAGACCCATCGCCCTGATGTCTATAATCATGAAGTGCTTGGAGTGATCAGTCTCCCAGCACATCAGAGATCTCCCTCCCTCTTTCCCTCGTCCCACACCAGCTTGCTTACAGGCAAAACCAGTCTACCGAAGATTTCAGATTAAGATTTCAGACAACTTTATTGATCCCAAAAATGGCAATTACGTTTACACTCCAATTACCTCAGACAAGATACAGCAATTAATCCACAATAATTACTTGTTTACCGTAATGATTGCACACATCAAAATTAAAGACAACACATATACATTTGACATTGTTTATGTGCTCTAAATTTGAAGCAGTCCGTCATCCAAATTGAGGCAAAGTTGGTGAAGGCCACAGCAGGAGGGGCCCGCGCTGCCCAGCTTGGGGGTTGAAGGCTGCAGCAGTAAAAACCATGCTGCCTTCGAGGTGGCAAGCAGGAAGACAGGGTGAGGGGAGTGGAGAGACACGGGGGGGGCAATAGGGATGGAGGGAGGGAGACATGCGTCGTGTGCAGAGGAGTTAAAGTTCTGTCAATTTCTGTCCGTGTGTGTAAAGTCTAACAGTATCTGTCCGTGTGTGTGTAAAGTCCGTTGTTGCTAGGCAACAGCAGGCGGGGGGGGGGGGCGAATTCTTTCACCAAGGCTGTAGATCCTTCTGGGGGAAGAGCAGGGAATTTGGCCTTCAGGAGCCGATACGGCTGCCATGTTGATGTTAGGCGGAGAGATACAGAATTCTATTTACTGCACCTCTGACCATCTAGAGTCCAAATTTATGAAGAATATTCTCCGGTCCTCAGCAGTACATTCCTTTGCAATGCAGCGATTTACTCCAAGATTGTATCCATTTTGCATTTGAGTTCAAGAATTCACGCAGTCTGATTACACAGCATTGCCAAACTCATTAATCATGACTGACTGATGAGGGGATGAAATTCTGGAAGCAGCCATCTTGCTAATATTCCTGTGGGTCAGGGCAGCGCACAAACCAATCAGCACCAAACCACCCACCATGAAAGCGAATAGGAATGAATCCTCAACATCTTCCACAGAGAATGGAGCCACATGTCACACTCCATTCTCTCAGGCATCGAGAGCATAGCCCGCTGGGTAGGTTCCATCAGGGCACGCAGGGTCCCCCAACCCTGATCTCCTTGTCGAAAAAAAATGGTGTCAACAGCGTTGAGAGACCAGCTGATTAATTCCATAGTTAATCTAATTCTTAATTTGAAGAATTCACAGTCTGGTGAAGCTGGGACTTTGAAGGTTGGAGCAGAGATAGACAGCAGAAAGGAATAGAGGAGAGGGGAGGAATGCGACTGTCCTTGCCAGAGTCCCAAGCTATCTCTGAAGCTGAAGACGGCATCGCCCTCACTCTCCACACAACGCTGAGCCACCTGGAGAACAAGAGCTACGTGAGGGTGCTCTTCGTGGACTACATCTCAGCGTTTAACATCATCATACCGGACATTCTCATCACCAAACTGATGAAATTACAGATCCCCCTACCCACCTGTAACTGGATTAAAAACTTTCTGACGAGCGGCCCACAGTCTGAGATTCAGGCCCCACCACTCCTCCACACTCATGCTCAGCACTGGTTCCCCTCAAGGCTGCGTTCTGAGCCCACTAATGTACACCTACAACTGCTCTCCAACCCACCCAACCAACTGAATTATGAAATATGCAGATGACACAACAGTGGTTCGACTTATTGGCGATGTGGACGAGACGGCATACAGCCGACAAGAGAGCAGAGTTGGAGGAACTGTTGCTCTGGTGCTCAGAGAACAACCTCACCCTGAATATTCATAAGACAAAAGAACTCATAATGGACTTTGCATGCACGCACGCACGCACACACACACACCTACTCCCATAAACACAATGAACAACCAAATATACCTCCACCCCCACCCCCCAGACAACAACCAACCCAATCTACCTCCACTCCTTTCACCCCCCCACCAGACAACAAACAGGCTAACATACCTCCTCTCCCCTTTAGCACCTTAATAGCACTTGCCTCTGTACCCCCAGTGTTCACAATCAAATTATTATACAGTAAATTTTCCATATTTAAACAATTTTTTGTGTTGTACAAGATGTCTTTTTTAGGGGGGTGTACAGTAGCTCTGCGGGACCTCCCCCACTTTCACTGCACCTCCCACCCCCCATCCCTGTACAATGACAAATATTATTCTATTCTATACACACACACGTGTGTGTGTGTGTGGCCGCAATAAAACAGAACCTGAAGAGAACTGGCATTTGCTGTCTGGTATGCTTATGTTTCTTGGGTCATGGATGAATGCTGCAAAAAAGGAAAGTTGGTAGGACTAATATTTTTGGAGAAATTAGCTATTTCAGCTAACCAGGAAACAGTAAATCCCATGCTGCAATGAACCATGGGAGTTCAGGGTTTTGTGGTTTTAAATGTTGTTATTGTGGTTCATGTTAGTTTGACAGTGTTGTTGGTGTTATTGATTTGTTGTGGTTTTGTAGTTCAATTGGTTTAGTGATTTTAATTAAGGCTGAATCTCAATTCTACCCCTTGGCCCTTCCCCTCCGTTTTGCACAGGCATGAGAGACAGAGGGGTGTCTCAATTCTCTTTATGGAGCAAGGCGGAGGGGTAGGCGGAGGGCTACAAACCCCTTCAAATGGAGTGAATCTGGATGCACACTTCGTTTGGAGGGGTAGGAGGAGCTTACCGCTGTCTCCAAAGAAACAAACATGGTTCCGAAAGGGCCGCACAAATGTAAGTGGCTTTCATTACAAATGACGCTGTTTAGAAAGTTATAACTTCCCAAAAAACTTTACAGGCAATTGCCTATAACAGCAACGTGTATGCTGCTGGATCCATGTTGCGTATATTGTCCTTCTGAAGAATATCGGAACTTCGCTCGTCTGCTGAAGCACTATAATGCATATACACATGAACGCTACGATAAGACACTTTAATATCTCAGACTGGAGAAAATCATGATAAAAGATAAGCACGTTAATTTGTATGTTCATAAATCTTTAGATAATAGCGATCCCTGCTGTTTGATTTCAAGGTCTGTAACGCATGTGTATTTTGTAAACAAACAGGGAGCCCTGAGCAAACTCGTCTCCTAATAAGCTTTCAGGCAGAAAATGAGGACAAGTTTCACCAATGGGAGTAAGTTGGAAAATATATACACACACATGTATGTGTAACACATAACCTGATGTCCCAATAGACTATTATTTGTCAAGGAAATTTCTAAAAGAAATAGGGCTGGATGCAAAAAATGTGAGAATATGAAAAAGAAATATAAGGTTAATGGAACTAGATGCAGCCCATAACATACATACAGGTGCTGGTCATATAATTAGAATATCATAAACAAGTTGATTTATTTCAGTAATTCCATTCAAAAAGTGAAGCTTTTTGAATGTATACATTCATTCCATACAGACTGATATATTTCAAGTGTTTATTTTAATAACTTATCAATTACTAATTAATCAATTAATGATTAATCAATTAACACTATTAATTGTTACTATTATTTATGATGAATTATTATTAGTATTATTCACATTAATTATTAATACTATTAATTATTATAAATTACTAATTCATGAAATTAATTCAAACTTGTGCCAATTCAACATGCAGATCCACCTTGGATTTGCTGTGGCGACCCCGAGTGCAAACAAGGGAGCAGCCGAAGAGACTTACAATTATTAATACCACAAAATTCTCCGACATGACTGTGATGCATTGAAGAAATCTACTTCTATTTCTTTGCATTTATGCAGAAAGGCGAGAAAATAAAAATAGCAAACAGTATACTGAATACGGCAATTTGAGACGGCAGTTTTTTTTTTTCCCCCATAAGGCGGAGGGGTGTCTCAATTCATAGGGCATACCCCTTCGCCTTACCCCTTGTTTTGAAGGGGTAGGCGTAGGGGTAGGGCAAAGAAGAAGGGGAAGGGGTACAAAAGAGAACTGAGATTAGACCTAAGTGTTACACTGCTGTTACCATGAGTGACTTAGTGTCATGCTCCTGGTAAATGAAAAGTGTAGTGCCTTTAATGTCTTCCACCACATTTCTGTTTGTGTGTCAATTAACAGCGTGCTTTTGCTTAGTATGTTCAATGTAAGTACATAATTGTAAATGCATTAAACATACATGGATGACACAAGAAAGTGAAACACGTATTTCTATTATGTTCCATTAAAAAAATTAAATGAAAATATAAAAGATAAAATAATAATAATAATATTGTGTATGTGATAACAAGAACCTAAACAATTTATAAATACATTAAGCCAGTAAATTAACATGAAAAATTACATAATTAACATGATATAAAAAGGATGAAGTTATTCTTTTAAAAACTGTTGAGGGCTAATGTCAAAGGTTCTAAAAACATTATGGACTCACATACCATTCCAATTCATTATAGAAACTTTGCACAATTTATTTCCATCCATCCATCCATCTTTTACCTCTTAGTCCAATTAAGGGTCGCTGGGGGCTGGAGCCTATGCCAGCAGTCATAGGGCGTGAGGCAGGGTACACCCATTTCTGTTTGTGTGTCAATTAAAAGCGTGCTTTTGCTTTGTATGTTCAATGTAAGTACATAATTGTAAATGCATTAAACATACATGGATGACACAAGAAAGTGAAACACGTATTTCTATTATGTTCCATTACAAAAATTAAATGAAAATATAAAAGTAAAGATAAAATAATAATAATAATAATAATAATGTGTATGTGATAACAAGAACCTAAACAATTTATAAATACATTAAGCCAGTAAATTAACATGAAAAATTACATAATTAACACGATAGAAAAAGGATGAAGTTATTCTTTTAAAAACTGTTGAGGGCTAATGTCAAAGGTTCTAAAAACATTATGGACTCACATACCATTCCAATTCATTATAGAAACTTTGCACAATTTATTTCCATCCATCCATCCATCTTCTACCGCTTAGTCCAATTAAGGGTCACTGGGGGCTGGAGCCTATCCCAGCAGTCATAGGGCGTGAGGCAGGGTACACCCAGGACAGGACGCCAGTCTGCCGCAGGGCCACAAACAGACAAACAAACACAGACACACCCACACGCACACCTAAGGACAATTTAAAGATTCCAATCCACCTAATCCGCATGTCTTTGGATGTGGGAGGAAACCGGAGCACCCGGAGGAAACCCACGCAAACACGGGGAGAACATGCAAACTCCACGCAGAAAGGCCACGGGAATTGAACCCACAACCTTCTCGCTGTGAGGCAACAGTGCTAACCACAATTTATTTCCACCCTTGAAAAAATGTCAACTATCTATTTTATAAACACTACCCAATCTAGAGCCTGTGGACGCCCCATGGGAAACATGCTAGTATAGAGTAAGTGTACCCATTAAGCATATGCACCCTTTAAGTCCACTTTCAAATTTGATGTCAATTTACAAAAAAAAAAGAAAATCTATATTTTGCCATCCATTACTTCATCCAATCAAATGGTTTGTTACTTCTATGACATTTTTTATTGGATACAAATCACACTTTCCATTGTTGAGTTAGCCCCACCCCAAAGTATACAGTCTCGGGACCCCTGACTAGAAGACACCCAAAAACGTTTGGCCTAGTTCAAAAATAATGAAGCCTAACTGCTGATTTACATTGCATTTGTCATGAACAAGCCATTATTTTATGTAGCACCATCCAGATTTATCTGTGAGTTGCCTATAGTCTCTTTGACAGCTACTGAAAATTTATGGAAAAATTCCGCATGGTTCCAGAGATATGCATGAAATTTACCCCAAAAATAGCACTTTTTTCATCAATTTTGTTTGACACTGATATTTAGCATTATCATTTAAAGTTGAATGTTAAAGAAATAACCTTGTATTTTGGCAGTTTGTTTGCACTTCATACTAACACATAGTAATACATTTTTTAATGGTAGAAATGTAATTTCCTAGAAAAAACATCATGTTTCTAAAGCAAGGTAAAACTGTCGCAAGCGTAACGCTGAGAATAAGTCCTTGATTTATTTCTGTCAAAACCTTACCTTGTATCTCCTACTCTGCTTCAATAGAATAATTATATTACTTGTTCAATAATACCAGGAACTAATGGACAGAATTTATTTGTTTCAGGCTTCTGCAGACGAAAGAAGATACTTCCAACTGTTGTCGCAAGCGTTACGCTCTAGCACATTATAGAATATATGCACTGATCATTTCTAGCAATGACTGAACCGAGACCAATAGAAATATTGAAACTATGTTATATAACCATACCTAAAATGATAACATTTCACAAAAAAGACCACTTTTAAATTTTGATGGTTATGTCACACTTTGGCTTCATTATTTTTGAACTAGGCCTTTTGTGTTTTGGGACCTGTCAGATTTCATTCATTTTCAGCCCCATCTTTGGTAAGTACATTAATATTAAAACTTATGGAAAATCGAATTGCAGAACTTGAACAACAGACTAGGTCAAATGACCTTCTCATTACAGGTTTGGACATTAAGCCTCGAAGTTATGCAAGAGCGGTGGCTTCAGGAAGGGAGCCCTCTGAAATGGACAACCTCTCTGTAGAGGAACAGGTGATTTCACTTTTGAAGGACAAAGGAATTCTAATAAACCCTAATGATATCGATAGTAGTCACCTTTTACCGCGGAGAGGTCAAAATCAACCTAAAGTCATATTATTGAGGCTTACAAACAGGAAACAGAAGATTGCAATTCTAAAACAAGCAAAGAATTTAAAAGGAACGAATGTATATATAAATGAATACTTGACCAAGAAAAATTCAGATTTAGCAAGACAGGCACGATTTTTAAGAAAACAAAACAAGATACAGGCTACATGGACATTTAACTGTAAAGTTTATATTAAATTAAATGGAACACCTGAAGAAGCTAAAACCTTATGGATTAAAGATGAACATGATCTTAGTAAGTTTAACTGATGTAAGTTGTGAAGTAATACATAAAGAAATGTACTGGTTGATTGTGATGATGGAGGAAAATCTGTATATAATATAATGAACACGGTTAATAATCAGTTTATTTCTGCCAAGGAGCTCTGTTTGGAAACATTTAATTATAGTCATCCTGCCTCTCGCCATTTTGAACTTGAATCAGATCCAGATTCTTTTTTTAGTGACAATATCGAGCGACAATGTAATTATTTTACAGAAGAACAATTTAATGATTATAAAATTAAAGATGAAGATTTTTCAATAATACATTTTAATAGTAGAAGTCTTTCTCGGAATTTTTCAAGGATAAATGATTGTTTAGATACATCTAGAAAAAGTTTTTCAGTGATCGCTATATCAGAAACATGGTTAACTGATGTCAATCAAGATCTTGTACAGTTGGAAGGTTATCAATTGTTTCAGGTAAATTGACAGAAGAGAAGAGGCGGGGGTGTGGCATTATATGTAAGGTCTGATTACAACTGTAAATTAGTTCACAATATGTCATTCACAGTTGATAATATCATGGAATGTGTTACGGTTAAAATTACATCCATAAATTCAAAAAATACGGTTGTTAGTTGTTTATACAGAGCTCCCGGAGCAAATATTGATACTTTTGAAGAAGTAATTATGGGAATGTACAACAAAATAAATAAGAATTCATATTTATTTATCTGTGGTGATTTTAATATCGATTTTCTAAATCCTCACAATCATCCACAAACCACTTCATTTATAAATTCTTTATATTGTTTGGGAGTATTTCCGACCATCATTCATCCAAGTAGAATAACTGTGAATTCAACAACCCTTATTGACAATATTTTAACTAATGTCATATCTGGTAATCTCAGTGCGGGATTGCTGGTAAATGATATTAGTGATCACCTGCCAGTATTTACTGTTTTTGCATCACATGATCGAGTGTTTCAAAAGGATTGTAATAGATTGAGTAGAAATGTCACACCAATAACTGTTGATATTTTAAGGGTGGATTTATTATGCCAGAATTGGAATGATGTTTATGTTGATGATGTTGATGAATCTTATGATGGTTTTATTTCTATCATTTCTAAGTTATACGATAAACACTGTCCTCTTGTTAACAAGATATATACTAAACGATACAGCAATAAACCATGGATAACCAAGGGTCTTCAGAGGGCATGTAAAAAGAAGAACTTACTGTATAAACAATTTATAAAATCGAGATCAAAGGAAGCTGAAAGTAAATATAAAATATATAAGAATAAATTAATTCATATTATGAGATTTAGTAAGAAAAGATATTATAGTGACTTACTTGTTAAAAATAAGAATAATATAAAAAATACATGGAATATTTTAAATGAAGTAATAAAAAAGAACAAAAATGGTACAGATTATCCTTCTTTTTTTCTTTCCAATAATACTGTGATAGAAGATAATGAGACCATTGCTGACCATTTTAATGAATATTTTGTCAATGTAGGTAAAAATCTTGCCAGTAATACTGATTCATTGAGCGTTAAATCTTTTGAAAATAAGATAACATTTAATAAATCTGTGTCAATGTTTGTCGGTGGAACAAATGAAAAAGAAATAATTGATCTGGTGCAGAATTCTAAAAGTAAGAAATCAAAGGACTTCAATAATTTGGATATGGCTTTGTTGAAAAAAATCATTGATTGTATAGTAAAACCTTTCACTTATATTTGTAATATATCATTAAGTTTTGGTAAATTCCCTTCACAGATGAAGATAGCCAAAGATAGCCTTTGTTTAAAACTGGTGACAAACACACTTTTTCAAATTACAGACCTATCTCACTTTTACCCCAATTTTCTAAAATACTAGAAAAAAAATTTGTAAAAAGACTGGATAATTACTTACTAAAGCATGAGATACTCTGTGAAGAACAATATGGATTTAGAAAATCTAGGACTACTTCACATGCATTGATGGATTTCGTGGAAAATATAGCGACTGCAGTCGATAACAAGCAATATACAGTAGGTATTTTTTTTGATTTACAGAAAGCGTTTGACACTGTCAATCATGAAATATTGCTAACTAAATTACAGAAATATGGAATCAGAGGATTAGCATATGACTGGATAAATAGTTATTTACATGGTCGGTATCAGTATGTTCAATACAATAACATTGATTCCGAACTTCGGGAAATTACGTGTGGGGTGCCCCAGGGTTCGGTGTTAGGTCCTTTGTTATTTATATAAATGATATATGTTATGTGTCACGGGTACCGAGGTGTGTTCTTTTTGCAGATGACACAACTGTATTTTGCAGTGGTGATAATCTTGAACAGCTTCTGGACACGGTGGTAAACGAACTGGATAAATTTAAGGCTTGGTTTGATGCTAATAAATTGTCACTTCATCTTGGGAAAACCAAATGTATGATTTTTGGAAATAAACTTGTGCCTAAATGTAAAAGTGTAACCATTAACAATATGGAAATACTCAGCTGGAAACCTCATATAAATTATATAAAATTTAAAATGTCAAAATCTATCGCTATCATGTACAGGGTCAAGGACATATTGTCCCAGGATGGGCTACTCAGATTATATCATTCTTTAATTGTACCATATATGACATATTGTATCGAACTCTGGGGTAACACTTACAAATCAAATACCAATCATGTATTTCTTTTACAAAAACATGCCATCAGAATCATCTGTAATAAACCTTATCTTGAGCCAACGCATTCTCTGTTTATGACTTTAAATTTACTGAAATTTAGAGATTTAGTGGATTATATCACCATACAAACTTTGTACAAAGCTAATAACCAGGCCTTGCCACTTTATGTCCAGAGCCTGTTCAAGATCAGGAAATCTGAATACAGTTTACGAGGATGTATGGTTTTTAAGAAGCCTCCCGTACGTACTAATGTCAAGGGTTTTTGTGTTTCAGTTAAAGGGGTGAAGATTTGGAACAAATGTCCTGTGGAAATTAGATTATGTAGTTCTTTAGTCTGTTTTAAGAAACATTATAAGAAATTAATAATTTCTGGATATAAAGAAAATCATAATAATAAAAAAAAAAGATGTATAAATTTGTGGATGTATGTATTTAATTTGCTTATTTGTATATATAGGAGTGTGAGCATAAGTGTAATTATATGTTGGACTTGGACTTTTGGGATGGGGTATGAGGGGTGGGTAATTTATAAGCTTTGCTTCTTCCCACCCCCTTTTCAGGCACACGGTGTTAAATTTGGTCTTGTTTTTTTGATTTGTTTGATATGTTGTCTTTATGCTGCTGTGTTGTTGCTGAAATAAATAACCTGTTTAATGTTTAATTATGTCAAATAAGTGGTAAATGTACTAATTTTGATTTATAGATAAATAGTATTTTGCCAAATTATACAATTTCCCTTCAAATGGAAAGATGAGTTTTATGAGCTAGCAAAAATAGCTGATCTCATGCTAACACACCTAGCCCTGTTAATGCTACTCTGCCACAAGAACTAAGGTGTCAGCTACAAATATTAAGCATTTTGCTATTCATTTAACATTGATATTTACATAAATACATCATAAATTGTTCTGTGGAGCTGATTAATTTCATAAATTTAATTTCATAAATTTACTTTTTTTTTTTTTTTTTTTTTTTTTTTTTTTTTTAAACGGGTGGGCCTAAATGGTACATCCCATCAAAATGCATGCAAACTACAGTGGAAAAGTATGGTGTGGTCTGATGAGTCCACATTTGAAATTGTTTTAGGAAATCATGGACGTCATGTCCTCTGGACAAAAGAGGAAAAAGACCATCCAGATTGTTACCAGCGCAAAGTTCAAAAGCCAGCATCTGTGATGGTATGGGGGTGTGTTCGTGCCCACAGTATGGGCAACTTACACATTGTGATGGTACTATCAATGCTGAAAGGTACATCCAGGTTTTGGAACAACACATGCTGCCATCCAAGCAACGTCTTTTTCAGGGACATCTCTGCTTATTTCAGCAAGACAATACCAAGCCACATTCTGCATGTGTTACAGCAGCGTGGCTTCATAGTAAAAGAGTGCGGGTACTAGACTGGCCTGCCTGCAGTCCAGACCTGTTGCCCATTGAAAATGTGTGGCGCATTAAGAAGTGCAAAATACTACAACAGAGACCTTGGACTGTTGAACAACTGAAGTCGTACATCAAGTAAGAATGGGAGAGAATTCCACCTACAAAGCTTCAACAATTAGTGTACTCAGTTCCTAAATGCTTGTTGTTAGAAGGAAAGGTGATGTAACACAGTGGTAAACATACCACTCTCCCAACTTTTTTGAAATGTGTTGCAGGCATCCATTTCAAAATGAGCAAATATTTGTACAAAAAAGTTTATCATTTGAACATTAAATATCTTGTCTTTGTGGTGTATTCAATTGAATACAGGCTGAAGAGGATTTGCAAATCATTGTATTCTGTTTTTATTTACATTTTACACAATGTCCCAACTTCATTGGAATTGGGGTTGTTACAGTATAAAAACTTCAAGAAAGGTTTGAGCTGTCACTGGAGAAAGCATCATGCCAAAAACAGTGAACTGCTACCGTGAACACTGTTAATTCCCCTGCAGTAAAGTTCTGCAAGACTGCTGCCTGTCTGCTTCACTGTGTATGAACCTGCTGCCTGGACTCCATTCAGTGACAGCTGCCAGACCCGCACATGGTTATTCACTGTCAAAAAGCATATTGCCAGAGTTTCTGAATAAATGTCATTTCACATGATTCACCATTGTCATTCTTCAGCCTGGTCTGTGACACACTTTTAGAACTTCAGCAGTTATCGAACCATCTAGAACTGTCATTTCTCACAGAATATCATAGCAGTTAATGTATGTGTGCAGCAACCTGAGATGAAGAGCCTGGTCTCTGCATGTGTGGCCTCAGAGACATGAGCAAGGCTGGAGGTTTGATGAGAAGGGCAGACAACCCACCTTGCAGATGATGCAGTGGCAAATCTTCCTCATCATACATGGAGGAAAACAGCTCACTGAGAACCTGCAGAACAAAACACAATCTTATTTAAGTATATAACATAAAATAATGAAATATTAAATCTGCATCATGTGCAACTTCAATTTGCTTTCAAGTTACAGTTCTCACAATAGACAGGGTTGGGATGTTACTTTAAAAATGTATTCCGATACAGTTACTAGTTACCTGTTGAAAAATGTAGTCAGTAATGTAATCCAAGTACCATAATATTAAAGTCATTTGATTACTTTCAATTACTTCTGAATTACTCCAATATCAAATATGCTAATACAGACAAAAGAAACTAAATATAAATAGTCTTCACCACATAGTACAGTAAAATAAAAATAAAACTGTTTCTTTTACATGGCATGCTCTGTTTTACTTCACATTATGAATTAAGAGCACCCACAATATTGTTTTAAACACACTCAGTGTTCACCTGCTAAATTTTCAACAAAAAATGTCAAACAAATGAAGGATAATGAAAACTTAGGAAGTGTGCAGATGAATTTGTAATTAAAAGTGGCTTGCAGAACAATATACAAAACAAAAAAAAAGTCTGCTACTTGTTCAGTAAACATAAAACTATCATACTTTAGTCTTTCACATAGCATTCACACCATGTTTAACATATCAGTCCACTTATTGAACTTTCAAAATAAGAACAGCAGCATAATGAAAACCATTAAGTAAACACTGTCAGTAAGGAGGCGTGGTCACCATTTTAATTCCGGGCAAGTCAGTGATTTGCGTGCATAGAAGTTCAAGAAACAGGTGGAATATGCAGGAAAGCTGCGCATGTTGGCAAAGCCACAAACGGAGGAACAAGGGAGACAATATTTCCTTCCATAAGTAAGTGGTTTTGGTTATTCTTGTCAATTTGTCCGTGATATTTGGATGATAAACAGCTGTATATCTCCTGCCTTACCTGTGTCGCCCGATGACACGGACCATTAACTCTTCACTTATGTCTAGTAAATATTTTCCACTGCTAGACCAATGTCTAGTTAAAATACTTGTCGTTAGTGATTAAAATTGTTTGACAAGACTGGAGTTTTTTTAATTTGCACCTTAAAATAATGAGATTATAATGACCCGCGCTGTGCTGCTCACAGTCACACCCACACAGAGATGTGTACACACACCATTGACTTCATGAATGAAACTCGGTCAATAAAAGATAATTGTGTAAAAATATAATATATATAAATGTATTGTAATGGTTTTAGGAGCCACGCTGCATTGAACACAGCAGCAGCTCAGCCGAGCAGCATAGCTTAACAGCGCAGATCCGTGTCACTTTCAACACTAATATTTGGGAATGTGTGAGTGTCAGAGTAAGTTTAATACTTTCCTGACATAATTTAATGTCATTTAATTTTACTGGCTCAATATCCAGGTCAAAATGGCATTTTAACACGTACTTTGCAAGCATTTTTCTGAGTGTGTTCAGTCACGAATCTCCATTGAAAATGCATTAACATCCAGGTACTTCATCAATATTTTGCCTGGTTAGGAGACGTCATGTCGCTGTCCATGAAGGGACGTTTTCGTTTAAAAAAAAAAAACAAAACAATATTATATATATATACATATGTATATATATATACACATATATATACACATATATATATATACATATATATATACACACATATATATATACATACATATATATACACATATATATACACATATACACACACATATACACATATATATACATATACACATATATATACATATATACATATATACACATATATATACATATATACATATACACATATATACATATATACACATATATACATATATATACATATATACATATATATACATATATATACATATATACACATATATACATATATATACATATATACATATATATACATATATACATATATACATATATACACACACACACACACACATAATATAAAATGCATTAAAATTGTAATCCTGCGAACTAATCCCCATTTTTACTAAATATACCTGTAATCTGAATACGTCTTTTTTTTTATGTAACTGTAGCGGAATACAGTTACCTTTTTTTTGTAGCCTAATTACGTAATGCTGTTACATGTATTACGTTACTCCCCAAGCCTGACAATAGATAAAAACATTACAAATATCAAATTATTTATTTATTTCATTTGACTTTGCATAGGCTCACTGATGACTGAGAAGAACCAATCACATGGACAAAATGGCGCAATACTTCAGGTACTGAGGCACCACTGGCCCATACTGCCCTTTTGAAATATGACCCACTTATTTAGGATATTTCAATATTTTATTCACATTTCATTTCCATTGTTGAATTAAAAGTTCATTGCTTTTAGGATGCATTTGCATTTTTTATGCAATATTATCATTTTATCAATGGCATGAAAAGGTCTTAAAACAACACTGATGACAATATTGTGATATTAAGGTCTATCGGCAGTATTTTCTGAGGCAATTTATCTTCCAGCAAAATTTGTTCTCATGGCAGGCCTATTTTTTTTTTTTTTTTTTTTTATATATAATATCTGCTTCCAAATTCTCATGAATCCATGTATAGGTTGGAAAAGTGGAGGTAGAGAGAGCGAGAGAGAGAGAGAGAGAGAGAGAGAACAACACGGCAGTTAACCTCACAGTGGCAGAGGAAGGAAGGTTAGCATTTTGGAAACATTTCAAAATAAAGATGACAAAAAGGAAGGAAGGAAAGACGGTTCTTTCATGGAGCTGTACAGTAGTGTTCAGAATAATAGTAGTGCTATGTGACTAAAAAGATTAATCCAGGTTTTGAGTATATTTCTTATTGTTACATGGGAAACAAGGTACCAGTAGATTCAGAAGATTCTCACAAATCCAACAAGACCAAGCATTCATGATATGTACACTCTTAACGCTATGAAATTGGGCTATTAGTGTTGAAAGTTACACGGATCTGCGCTGTTCAAGCTGCTGAGCTGAGGTGTCCTGCTGCAGCAGCTGCTGTGTTCAATGCAGCGCGGCTCCTAAAACCATTACATTTATATTATATTTTTACACAATTATCCTTTATTGACCGAGTTTCATTCATGAAGTCAGTGGTGTGGGCACACATCTCTGTATGGGTGTGACTGTGAGCAGCACAGCGCGGGTCATTACAATCTCATTATTTTAAGGTGCAAATTTAAAAAAAATCCCCAGTCTTGTCGAACAATTTTAATCACTAACGACACGTATTTTAACTAGACATTGGTCTAGCAGTGGAAAATATCAAGTAGACATAAGTGAAGAGTTAATGGTCCGTGTCATCGGGCGACACAGGTACGGCAGGAGACATACAGCTGTTTATCATCCAAATATCACAGACAAAGTGACAAGAAGAACCAAAACCACTTACTTATGGAAGGAAATATTGTCTCCCTTGTTCCTCCGTTTGTGGCTTTGCCAACATGCGCAGCTTTCCGGCATATTCCACCTGTTTCTTGACGAGACTAAGTGAACTTCTATGCACGCAAATCACTAACTTGCCCGGAATTAAAATGGCGATCACGCCTCCTTGTCGGCAATGGCTCAGCACTACTGCGCTCTCTAGTTCTTATATACAGCTCCATGAGTTCTTTATTGTGATTATGCATACACATAACAGAATTCCTTTTCAGAACCTCTCAGCAATCAAAGGCTTAAAAACTAAATAAATATGTGCAAAAAATACAGACACACAAATTAATGTAGACAGTCTGTGCAAATTGAACATTGAGCGTTGCCAGTAGTAGCAGCCGTGAAAAGTACAGTGCAGCACAGACAGCATCTGCAGGAGGAAGGGGTTGAGTGTCTGTAAAGGAGTGATGTGTAGGTGTGCATGTAGGGTGCTTAGGGTGATACCCAGCTTTATCTATCCATGAAGCCAGAGGATACACACCAATTAGTTAAATTGCAGGAATGTCTTTCAGACATAAAGACATGGATGACCTCTAATTTCCTGCTTTTAAATTCAGATAAAACTGAAGTTATTGTACTTGGCCCCACAAATCTTAGAAACATGGTGTCTAACCAGATCCTTACTCTGAACGGCATTACCCTGACCTCCAGTAATACTGTGAGAAATCTTGGAGTCATTTTTGATCAGGATATGTCCTTCAATGCGCATATTAAGCAAATATGTAGGACTGCTTTTTTGCATTTGCGCAATATGAGGTCTGTTAGAAAAGTAACTGACCTTTTTATTTTTTGCAAAAACTATATGGATTTGAATCATGTGTGATTGCATCAGCCAAGCTTGAACCTTCGTGCACATGCGTGAGTTTTTTCACGCCTGTCGGTTGCGTCATTCGCCTGTGAGCACGCCTTGTGCGAGGAGTGGTCCAGCCCCCTCGTCAGATTTTCATTGTCAGGAAATTGGCTGATCGACTGCCGCTTTGCTTCATCAAAATTTTTTCAGAAAGTGTGAGAGACAGCCAAGTGGAAACCATTTGGAAAATTCAGATGGTTTTCGGTGGAGATCTTATGGGGATCACACAGATTGAGGACAATTACAACTGGATTAAAGACTGCTCACAGTGGCGGATGGCGCGCCGCGCACCGAGCGGCGATCGACAGGCTCAAACGACCAGATCATTTCCAAAGTGAATGCTTTGTTAATCCCGGACGTCGTCTGACTACCAGAGAAATAGCAAGACAGCTGGACATAGCACTTTTTCGGCACATTCCACTGTTACAGGAGTTTTTGTAATGGAAAGAGGAGCGGAGAAATTCGCCACGGAGCCGCTCATGGCGCGGGATGAAAGCACCTCCGTGTTGGTCTCACAGGACAAGCCCTAACATGCCCAGCTCTTGCACCATTCGGAAAATTCAGACGGCTTTCGGTGGCTTTTCAGTCGTGTGACTATCCGAGAAATTGTGGACGAGCTGGACATGCCACAACATGTCCTGTGAGGCTTCATCATGGCGTTGCTTTTTGTTCTGTGTCCTGCGCCTCCGTCCCGACACGCGAAGTCCTCCGCACGTCTTTTCGTGACAAATAACTCCTGTAACAGTAGAATGTGCCGTTCAAATCAAATCAATTTTATTTATATAGCGCCAAATCACAACAAACAGGTGCCCCAAGGCGCTTCATATTGCAAGGCAAAAGCCATACAATAATTACAGAAAAACCCCAACGGTCTAAACGACCCCCTGTGAGCAAGCACTTGGCGACAGTGGGAAGGAAAAACTCCCTTTTAACAGGAAGAATCCTCCAGCAGAACCAGGCTCAGGGAGGGGCAGTCTTCTGCTGGGACTGGTTGGGGCTGAGGGGAGAGAATCAGGAATAAGACATGCTGTGGAAGAGAGCAGAGGTGTGCATACAGAGCAAAAAGAGGTGAATAAAAAGAAACACTGGGTGCATCATGGGAAACCCCCCAGCAGTCTATAGCAGCATAACTAAGGGATGGTTCAGGGTCACCTGATCCAGCCCTAACTATAAGCTTTAGCAAAAAGGAAAGTTTTAAGCCTAATCTTAAAAGTAGAGAGGGTGTCTGTCTCCCTGATTCGAATTGGAAGCTCACAGGACATGTGGCATGTCCAGCTCGTCCACAATTTCTCAGATAGTCACACGACTAAAAAGCCACCAAAAGCCATCTGAATTTTTCAAATGGTGCAAGAGCTGGGCATGTTAGGGCTTGTCCTGTGAGACCAACACGGAGGTGCTTTCGTCCGCGCCACGAGCGGCTCCGTGGCGAATTTCTCCGCTCCTCTTTCCATTACAAAAACTCCTTTAACGGTGGAATGTGCCGAAAAAGTGCTATGTCCAGCTGTCTTGCCATTTCTCTGGTAGTCAGACGTCCCGGAACAACAAAGCGTTCACTTTGGAAATGATCTGGTCGTTTGAGCCTGTCGATCGCCGCTTGGTGCGCCATCTTTAATCCAGTTGTAATTGTCCTCAATCTGTGTGATCCCCATAAGATCTTCACTGAAAGCCATTTGAATTTTCCAAATGGTTTCCACTTGGCTGTCTCTTACACTTCCTGAAAAAATTTTGATGAAGCAAAGCGGCAGTCGATCAGCCAATTTCCTGACAATGAAAATCTGACGAGGGGGCTGGAGCACTCCTCCCACAAGGCGTGCTCACAGGCGAATGACGCAACCGACAGGCGTGAAAAAACTCACACATGCGCACGAAGGTCCAAGCTTGGCTGATGCAATCACACATGATTCAAATCCATATAGTTTTTGCAAAAAATAAAAAGGTCCGTTACTTTTCTAACAGACCTCGTATCTCTAAAATTAGAAAGGTCTCAGAGTGATGCTGAAAAGCTAATTCATGCATTTATTTCTTCTAGGCTGGACTATTGTAATTCATTATTATCAAGTTGTCCTAAAAGTTCCCTGAAAAGCCTTCAGTTAATTCAAAATGCTGCAGCTAGAGTACTGACAGGGACTAGAAGGAGAGAGCATATTTCACCCATATTGGCTTCTCTTCATTGGCCCCCTGGTAATTCCAGAATAGAATTTAAAATTCTTCTTCTTACTTATAAGGTTTTGAATAATCAGGTCCCATCTTATCTTAGGGACCTCATAGTACCATATCACCCCAATAGAGCGCTTCGCTCTCAGACTGCAGGCTTACTTGTAGTTCCTAGGGTTCGTAAGAGTAGAATGGGAGGCAGAGCCTTCAGCTTTCAGGCTCCTCTCCTGTGGAACCAGCTCCCAATTCAGATCAGGGAGACAGACACCCTCTCTACTTTTAAGATTAAGCTTAAAACTTTCCTTTTTGAAAAAGCTTATAGTTAGGGCTGGATCAGGTGACCCTGAACCATCCCTTAGTTATGCTGCTATAGACTTAGACTGCTGGGGGGTTTCCCATGATGCACCCAGTGTTTCTTTTTATTCACTTTTTTGCTCTCTATGCACCACTCTGCTTTTAATCAATGGTGATTGATCTCTGCTCTCTTCCACAGCATGTCTTTTTCCTGATTCTCTCCCCTCAGCCCCAACCAGTCCCAGCAGAAGACTGCCCCTCCCTGAGCCTGGTTCTGTTGGAGGTTTCTTCCTGTTAAAAGGGAGTTTTCCTTCCCACTGTCACCAAGTGCTTGCTCATAGGGGGTCGTTTTGACCGTTGGGGTTTTTCTGTAATTATTGTATGGCTTTTGCCTTACAATATAAAGCGCCTTGGGGCGACTGTGTGTTGTGATTTGGCACTATATAAATAAAATTGATTTGATTTGATTTAAGTGTCTGCAGTCAAATGATGTATGGAAATGTGTGAGTGTGTGCAGTGGGGAGATGGATTTCCACATCCACATCCGGGAGAGGACCTCTCACAATCCCCTGAGTTGTTCTCACCACCAGGGCCAAGTACCTCCTGTCCTGTGCAGCTCCCGTACCACACTGAGGCACTTTGAGAAAGTATGTTCTCTATGGTGGCCCCATAAAAGTTTACGAGCAGCCGAGAGGAAATTTCCAGCCAGTTTCAGCTTCCTGAGGAAGGAAAGTATTTGCTGGACTTTCTTCACCAGGCAGGATGTGTGCAGAGACCAGGGCACGTCACGTGATGTGGATCTCGATGTTCAGGAACCTGATGTTGTCCACCCGCTCTACTGCCTCCCCGTGGATGACAAGAGGAGCATCTTGTCTTGCTGGATCTCCGATAATCCTCAATTCCCTCCTTGATCTTGGTGGTGTTCAGAACCAAGTTATTGGCTGAACACCATCCTGTCAGGTGCTGGATCTCCTCTCAGTAGTGAGCTTCATCATTGTCCAATATGGAGCCCACCACTATGGCATTGTCCACAAATGTAAGGACCAAGTTAGTGGGGTGGATTGGCTGAGATGTTATGGGTAAAGAGGGTGAAGTGTCTTGGGCTGAACAGCCTTGTGGTGTACGGAGTGTAGAGTATTGAAGCAAGCTAGGAATCTGTTTAAGGTGTCGGGGAGAGATTAGATTAGATAGAACTTTATTGATAACTTGGGAAGACTCCCTCAGGGAAACAGAGGTTCCAGCAGCACGGTATAGCAGCACACAGGGTGAGAAACACAGTATCAAAAGTGAAAGTGTAAAAAAAAAAAAAAGTTTGCAAATACGTACAAATATATAAATAAATACCAGATATACTGATCAATACTGGTTTACTGGCTACTACTGTTCATCTCCTTCCCATCCTCTGGCTTCTTGTTACTCTTCCTCCCCTGAGTGAGGAGTTTTGCAGTCTGATGCCCTGAGAAACAAAGGAGTTTTTCAGTCTTTCAGTCAGAGAGGGGTCATAGCTGACCTGCTGGTCACTGCACTTGCAGTCTGTGATGGTCCTGATGCCTCTCCACATACTTTGTAGGTTGTTAACAAAATGCTTCTCAATGCATTGCCTGTACCTGTGTTTTGCCACCTTGATTCCCTTCTTCAGCTTTTTACAGGCCCTGCCATAAGCAAGCCTGTCACCAGTCCTATAGGCAGCATCCCGGGCCTTTAGCAGGGGCCTCACTATACTATCCAGCCATGATTTCTGGTGAGGAAAAACCTTGATGGTCTTTGTGGGTAGGACAGCATCAGTGCAAAACTGCACATAGGGCAGGACAGTCGATGTATATGCCTCCAGGTCTGCACTCTCCTTGAACTCACCCCAACCAGTAAGCTCAAAACAGTCCCACAATGTGATAGAAACCTACTCGGTCCATACCTGCACAGTCCTGGTTGTTGGTTTGGACCTAGAGATCTGAGGTTTATAAGCTGGGATAAGCACCACAGAGATGTGGTCTGACAGACCCACACGTGGTGGCAGATGTGGTGCTGCTGCAGCCTTGTATGCTCCCAGGATGTTACATTATACCTGATCCTGAAGCAAATATTGCTATGTACATGTTTCTTTTTATTAACACTGGCAGGCCCAGAGATTTTTGTTTCTGCTGCCTGCCTCCTCCTCTTTGCAAAACATGTTAATTCCTCTCCATATGCTAGCATTTGGAGAGGAATTAACATGCAGCTCAAGTGAACCTGTCTGGGCACATTCCAAAGAAACAATAGGCCATATTCCTCTGTTGTGTCCGATTGAGGCTGAGTGCAGTCAATTTCATGTACTAAGAGTAACCATCCATCCATCCATTTTCTTCCGCTTTATCCGGAGTCGGGTCGCAGGGGCAGCAGCTCAAGCAAAGCCGCCCAGACCAGTACTAAGAGTAACCATTTTTCATTTTAGATTTTATTTAGCCAACAAACAGCTTTACCCTATTTTTATCATTTGATCCAAGATACGTTTTCTATTTGTCATAAAAAAAACACTTATTGTAATAATTGCCTGTCATTTTAAAGGAAGAAGTATTTCGGATGAAAATCCTTCATGAATGGTAATTTGATTGTCAGCTAAACACTAACTACAATTACTGTACTAAGCTCACAATGTCATAGAACTGGGATTAGCACCCCCCCCCCCCCCCCAAAAAAAATTCATCTTGGAATAACAACATAAACAGAAGGTGTAACTTCAGAAAAAAAAAAAAAAAATTTCTCCCAAAGAAAAGGTCTGTTACTATACAAAGCACACAAATGCAGCATACAGTTCTCATAACTAGCAGTTTCCACAGGTGTATTTTCGGCAGTGTACATAATGTTCAGTGCTTCTGTTATTACTGCAGAGTATGCGCACCTGGCACTGTCTTTACTTCTGAGAAACTCTCAGCCCACAATGCTGCTTTTTCCGCTCTTCCCCTAGTGCCTTTTCCTGCAAATGTCTGTTCTGAAGTTCCTTGGCAAGCTCCAGCATGAAAAATTGCTGACTTTCTTTTGATCCTGTACATGCTCTGTATAAAACATGTGCATTTGTGGCAGCCATGTCCAGCAGGTTGTAAAACACAGCCATGGGCCATCTCTGTGTTCCTGCACACACGCAGTAGTTGCGTAATTTCTGGTCCATGATATCAACACCACATTTGAAATGGTTTTAATCAACAACAGTGTTTGGTTTTTGTTTTCGGGTGTCCACAATTTCCGCTTTCTGATGCATGGTGCTCAGAAGATGGACAGATTTCTTTTTGTTGCGTACACTGTCAGCAGGGCACTTCCAGATGTGAACACCTGTGTTGAGTACAACTGGCGGCCAGAGGTTTCCTTGGCAGTTGCTGGTAGCTCCTAACGATTTTGTTGATGGTGCCAAGCAGAGTTGTTTTTTGTTGAAGAAGCCTGTTAACCAAGGACAGAGAGGTAAAGAAATTGTCCATAGTTACAGTCCTTCATATTGTCAGGATATGGACTTTCTGGTAGTATGTGTTCTGGTTTATTTCCATGTGTTTTGTATTTATGATCAGTCTGTTCTCTTGCTCTGTGTTTCTGCTTGGGTTTTCTCTGTCCTGCTCTTTCTTGCCTCTCTCTCTTGGTGGCAAGTGTTTGTCTCTGTCTGGCCATGCCCTGGTTCTGGAGGTTTCCTCACACGTGTTCATTTGCTGCTCATCACCTGGGTGCTATTTATGCCTCACAGTTTGCTCTTGTCCCTTGTCAGATGAATGTGCCTTGTGCCTCTTTCCATCTCAGTTCCTCATGTTTTTTGCCTTGCTCTGATAGCCTCATCATGTTTTTTGACTACTTGCCTGTGTACCTCGATCATGCCTAAGCCTGATGTTTTTGTTACTGCTGCTCTTTTTGGACTGCCTTTCTGTGTACTGACTCCAGCTTACGAATCCAGTAAACGCTGGGGTCCGAGGGCATTTTTTGGACCGTTCACTCGCCTGGTATAAAGGAGAGAGTTGCTGCACAAAAAGTCTGGCCGGAGCTGCAGCATTCTGTCCATGAACTCTGAAAGGCTTGCTGTCCTCCAGCCGTGCAGCAGAGAGAAGACTCTGCTGGCCCTTTCAGTCCGACAGTTCAAAAGTTCTGAGGATGTGATGTTGATGGCTGTGTATTTGTTTGCAGCGGGGGGGGGGGGGGGGGGGGGGGCTTTGCAGGAGCGCATTTGGCCGCATTTCCGTGTAGCTGCTGAGTACTGACATGATCCTTGATTGCTGTGTATTTGTTCGCAGCAGGGGGCTTTACAGGAGTGCAATCAGCTTCGTTTCCATGGAGCTGAGGGCCGACACAACGTAATAATATTTTGTTTCATCTGCTGTGATCTCTCAGAGTGAACTGCGCCTCAGTTTGTGCAAACCGGGCGGCAGTTTACAGAAGCGTGACTTTGAGCCATCAAGTGTGGAAAGACGTCCAGCAGCAGCGGGCATTCGTGTGTGAACAGCTTTGATCCACAGAGGTGTGACGTGAAAACAGAAAACCCAGTGTGACTGCAAATGGCTGCATTCTCTTTTTGAACGTTTGAGTCGCTAGTCGTTGAGAGAAGGTGATGCGCGTGTGTCTGATTCACATACATAGCGCCTGTGCATGCGTGATCAGAACTGGTAATCGAACCCACATGTGACTGACTGCCTGATCACACAGCCGCAGCGCTATATTCCAGGCATACAGACAACGATTAGAGTTTTGGTATTTGAGAAATATTTGGCATGTCTGCAGTGTGTATAATTTTGGTGGAGTATTTAGCGTGTGTGGTTGTGTTGGCTTCGGTTTCATTTTGTTCCTCTTTCGTCTCCCTTTTGCCCTCTTGATTTGCAGGCTATTCGGTGATAAAGCTCATTTGTCCACCTTTTCTCAACAATTTGTGACTTTTTTATTTTTTCCCTTTATTCAGGAATCATCATATGCCATGTGACCGGGCCATTAGGTTTGTGCTGTCGGCAATGAAATCAAAGTAAGAATCGCGATGAGTTTGTTTTTTGCATTTGCATTGCCCATATAGTCCATGTTTGTTCTATTTTTGGGTTGTAGATTAGTGTTACAAGGTTTTAATTACTCAGTTCCTCACAAGGTTTTCCTTGGCCAGTTTCAAATTCAATGACTGGAATCACAATTCTCAATTTAATGAGCCTTTCTTACCTTTTGAGCCTCTACCTTGACTTTGGTCCAATCAGGCTTAAGAGCCACACATTTAAAATATTCCTGCAAGGCTTCATCATTCTGGCCTGCTCTACTCAGTGCAGTGGCTTTAAGATAGTGAGCCTGCAAAAAAAATAAAAATAAATAAATGAAGCACTACCAACTCGGTCTGAGTGGTCTTTCATATTGACTGATATTCAGAGGTCAAGTGTCAACATCAGAAAAACTCAGATTGTTTTGCACTCTGAATGTAAAGAAGAGTATTTCAGCAAAGCACGACTGTGCAACAAAGAGACAAGGCAAAGGCACCGATCAATATCACAAACTGAAAGCAATACAGCTCACCTAGTATATAAACAAAGCAAGATGTAATTAGTAATAAGAATCCAAGTAGGGTACCAAGTAGCTGTGGGAGTACCTCTATGACTGAAATGTAACACTACATAATTATTTGAAGAGAAAGATTCTATTAAACTCTTCTCCTGCATGTCTTGTCTGGGCTACAACCAATGATCATTTTCTCAATAACTGATTTAATTGTCACATTCATAAAATGTGGATCAATGTTTTCCTGAGCCTAAGATGACTCCTTCAAATATCTTGTTTGGTCCACAAATGACAGAAAACATTTAAGCAATAAAAATAGATGTTGATTAATTTAAGTCAATTAAAATCTTTCCAACTGTAATGTCTTGGTGAAAATGAAATTACAAAAATATTTGTGGCATTACAAAGTACTCCATTCTGTCTTGCACATCCACCTCAAACACGTCTTACCTTGGCCCAAAGAGGTTTCATCCTGCAAAGGCTACTGGTATCTTGCACCGCCTGACTAAAGCTCATCATCTCCATGTGCAACTCTGCCCTCTGACACAGCAATCTGCTTGAAGAAGGCACTGTAGATCAAACAAATATCACATCAGCAAAACCCCACAAATGAGCAAGCAACTCTGGGATGAGAAACAGGCCAAAAAACATGTTACTGAGAACTTTTTGTCCATGTCAGCATGCCATTTCATTTATGCACAGAAACTGTAACGTTCTGTAACTGTAACAATCTCCACAGGACCCAACTTCACACTCTCTCACGCTTAGAGAGGCATTTTATTCCATTTTATTATAAAATGCCTCTCTCAAAGTGTGGGTGTTACAACAGTTGTTACAACAGTTGCTAAATGTTACATGTGTGCATTGCATACTTTTACCACTATCAAGTTTGTAAAAGAAGAATTTTGTGGTATGTTGTGTCACAGAGCGACATCGTACAGAGGGAGGATGATGAGAAAGACTGTGTGGAAAAAGTCTGATCAAGAATCTGTGGAATTGGCCATGGCTTGAATTTAAAGTAGTCTTCATGAACATATGTGACATAGAAAAGAAACTGGAAAAAGCTCACTGCAGCTTGTGCCATCAGGACGTTAAGTGAAGTAAGAATTTTTCTCTCCCTGGAAAATAAACATTGTATTTTTCAAACAGGATTTCACAGAAAAAAAATGTGACTTTTTATTAATGTATGCTGTCATTGGGAAAACGACACTGTGGCTATTATTGGATTTACAGGATTTCACACAAGAATATAAATGACTCTTTATTAATGTGGGCTTTTTCTTTCATTTGAAAAAAAAGACATTGTGGCTCTTTGGATTTACAGTAATTCATACAAGAATATGTAAGTTTTTTTTCCTATCAAGTGTTTTATTTATATTTTACCGTGATTTTCAAAATATTCTACAAGTTTTAGCTGTGGTGTTTGAAATACTTTTACAGTCTTTCCAGCCTTCATAAATTTCATGTAGTTTAATTGTTCTGAGTTAATGCATAATATGGTTTACAATTAAAAAGGAAAATAATTCCATGTCCTACTTCCATGTCATATTCTGTTATTTCAACATTATCAATGACAGTTCCAATTAAAGGTGGAATCTAAGCTCATTTAAATATGCACTTCTCCTGGAAGAAAAAAAATCTCAGAAGATGCTGACAGTGTATCATTAGATATAAAATTTATTGGTTTCTGTGGCCCTGCACCCCGCAGACCCCCTGCAAATTTTCCTCAGATTTCACAATTTTCATTTTCATTTCACTGGTATTATGTTTGTAATGTGCAGCACCTTGTGTCAGCAGTGGCTGTTTTAAGGTGCTTTAAAAATAAATTTGGTGTGGTAAGGATGAATACCGCCAAAATAGATCATTGATAGGACTAATTTTTGGAGAAATTATGGATATTAGCTAACAACACTGAACAATGGGCATTGATAATTGCATTCTGGACTTGCGCCATTCTAGCAGTGGGTGGTAATTCATCTATATCGGGGTGCTCAAGTTCAGTTCTCGAGATCTACCTTCCTGACACTCAGTCTCCCTGCTCCAGCACACCTGAATCCAATGAAAGGCTCATTAAAAGCCTGCTGAAGAGTCTTTCACTGGATTCAGGTGTGTTGGAACAGGGAGACAACTAAGAGTGTCAGGAAGGTAGATCTCAAGGACCAAACTTGGGCATCCCCGATCTATATATTAAAAATGAAGTGCCCTGTGTGTGCGTGTACCTTCGATCACGGGGAAACGGGAGAGCTGCCATTTTCCATTTGGTATGCTTATGTAATTTGGGTCAAGGATGAATGCTGCAAAAAATGGAAAGTTGATGGGACTAATATTTTTGAACAGATTACGGATATTACGTAACAGCAGTGAACAATGAACATTGATAATTACATTTTGGATTTACACGCTATTCCAGCAGGGAGCGCTAAATTATATATTAAAAGCCTTTCACAGCCTCTGTGTACGTGCGTGCGTGTTTGTGTGTATGTACCTTCAAACATGGACAAACAGGGGAGAGCTAACATTTGGTGTGCTTATGTATTTTGGATCAAAGCTGAATGTGACCAAAACAGAAAGCTGATAGGACTAATAAGGGATCAGGGGTGGAGTAATTAAATGACAGCTGTATAGCTTAGACAAAGTTATTTTTTCTGGCCACACTCCACAAATGTAAATGATCCATATTAGCAGACTTAGTCTGTCCCAAAAGAAGTGCCACAAAACTCATTTGACTCGAATACTGCAACGGCTAATCTAAATTCTTTTTTTGTTCAGACATCAAAATATATGTCAGGAATTTCTTCTGATGTAGTTTGAGACTGACCCAATGAGGAAGCCGCTTACAACTGAGCAAAAAGGCAAACTGGTGGAATTCTACTTTGAAGCCAAGTTGATCGTGCAAACCCGACGACAATATCAATTTTGCAGTTGGGTCAAAGACGTATAAGGCCTTTGAGTGGCCCATTTTTAAAATACTTGAAATAAAGATATATTTGGTAATTTTCCAAACATTTGAAATGTAGTGTATATATGCATGTATGTGAAAACTTCAAACAAAGATATTTTAGTGTTTTTAAACTTAAATTAATAGGGCAACAACCTTAAAAAAGTCATTTGGGACGACCATAATTTATCTCAAAATTAATAGATTTCCTTAACATAACATATTTTAATATGTATCAGTAATTAAATTAACTGTTTAAGAAAGATATTCTCATGTGTCCTTTGATTTTTTTTGTAAACCATTTTAAAATAAATTTTATCTGTAACGGCAGTGTCAAAGCTGTTATACATTTTTTACTCTAGAATTCATAAAACTGATTTAAAATGTGTACAGATAGTATCCACTTATGCATGCTATACCAATGATTAATATTTGAACCAAGACTGATAGACATTCAATTTTGAACTTAGTACAGAACTGCCAATTGTTGGTCACCCCACATGACAGGTGGTTGCCCCAAATGATGAGAAACAGCAGGCAGTTTAGGCTATTCAATAATTTACAGAATTGAGACAGTTTTTTTTAATGGAAATCTTTTATTAAAGAATCAGCATATAACCATTTTCATCTAATTTTCATTTGACTCAATAACATCATAACATTCACATTTTCCTTACTATTTCATTTAACACTTGAACATAACATTCGCATTTTCCTAACTCCAGACACATTGTAGGCTTAATCTGGAGGCATTTCTTTAACCCCAGGCATTTCTGAATGTTACCCAGTCTTGGCAGAGTCAACTTCGAGAAATGTGAGGTTGCTGGCTCAGGCTCTGAAATGACAGCATGAACATCTTTCCTAAAGCAGAAAAAACATCTGGATTTTGTGGCCACAAGAAAGGACCTGGCCTACATATGGAAGCTCATCGTAGGTTACTATCACAAACCTGCCACATAGATCTCGGACACTTTCTTGTTCCCTAGGTGGCTCAGGTGGAGAGCTTGACAGGTTCTCAGAACACTTTCTTGTTCCTTAGGTGGCTCAGGTTTCTCAGTCTGGTGTATGGTGGCTTTCAGGTCTACAGTTACTGGCTGGTAACAAGGGCATGGACTCATCTAAGTGCTTACAGAAGCAAGACACCTCCCTGTGCGTGATCTTTGCATGCTGTGATGACAACTTGTTGGATCTTCATGGTGCCTTTCACAGCCTCCAAGTTGCCAGGAATCAACGTCATATTTTTCGATGCTCTCACTTGTCACCCAGTAGAGAGTGATACTTGAACCTCTTTTCATCAGCATCTCATAAAGAGCTTTCGGTGTCTGCAGCTCACATCCTCTGTTAACAGAGATCTGCTTTTCACTTTATTGCCCCACCAATCCCATCTGGGGCCCCTTTTCCATGGGATTTTTCAGAGTAATTCCAGGTCACATTTGTGAATCCTGAAAGGCACAGTACTGAGCAAGTAAAAATTATTTTTGTTACGGTACTGTGTAACGGGCCCATCACTCAGAATGTGGAGGGCAGTGATTTGTGGGAAGGTTTCCCAAAGCTGTTTCAAGATAGGCTCTAAATGTGCCCACACTGCCCGTTCATCATGGCGAAGGCAGTCAGACAGTGTTGCATAAGACTTGGTTCCATGGACAGTGTACAGGACTGCCGTGTGAATAGTAGCCTGTTGTCTGCTGCCTCCAAAGTGAAAGGACTGGATCTCTGTGCTTAGCTTGCGGGCATAGTTTTCAGTAAAGTCGATGTGCAGAACAGCTTCACACTCTGTGATGTTTTGTTTGAGGAGGTGGAACTGCTCTGCCTGGTGCAGCCAGTTGAACTGGTGGACTGCCAAGGTTTCAAGTTTCTGATGGAAAAGCTCCATCAAGTCCTTTATGGTTCCGGTCTGGGTCTGCTTGGCCACATTAGAAAATGTTTTTCACCATTAGTGGATTTCACCCTCTTCCACTGCTCCCAGGTGACTTGTGTGCTGCTCTCGGTCTCAAGGTGCTCTACTTCTTCAAAGCAGCAGTTGGCACAAGTGCAATCCACGCAGGCTCTCTTTTTGGTGTCATAAACTATCATGCCCAACAGTTCAGAGATGCCTTTTGTTTTCAGCACTCCTCTGCTGTAGAGCTTGTTGGCCAGCAGGTGCACATTTTCATGTTCCATACATGCACGTCTCCCTATCTTGGATCTTTGGCTCTGTTACATAGAAGGGCCGTTTTCGGGTGAACTGCCTGTAAGATAGGCGGAGACTCTCCATCTCACTGTTGTACAGTGTATGTAGCTCTTTAAGTGACTTTGTAAGCACGCGTCGTTGATATTTTACTTTGTTTTTAGTGACAGTGTCTTTTTTCCCAGGTAAAAGGCGACTCATCTCTTGTTCAAAAACTAACAACTGCTTGCTTTCTCTGCATTGCCACTTTTTTCTTTCCTTTGGACTTGAACTTCTCACTCAGCTGTACCCTTTCTCTTGCCCTCATCTCACTCTTTCTGGCTCTTTCCTGTTCTTTTCTCATCTCTGCTAGTTGTTTTTTTAGTTTTTGGTTCTCCTCACGTAGTTTACTCTTCTCTGCAGTCTCTCTCTCATTCTTTCTTGTTTCTCAGATGTATTCTCTCTTTCTCTCTCTGGAGTAGAGGACACCGGTGGGTTAAATTCCTCATTAAGAGGTAGGGGATTCACCACAACGTGCCCTGGATTCTCCTGCTGCTCATCAACCTCTATACCAACTAGAACTGGTGGAGTGTTCTCTAAGGATGGTGGTGTCAGGTCGAGCATCGCCTGTTCCATCTTTTCCTCTCCCTGTAACCTCTAGATGCAGCCTTCCACTTGGCTTTCTGTTTCTTCCTCTCTCTGAAAGTTCATCTGACTTTATGTATCTCATCTTGCCCGGTTGCTTTTTTCTCTGGGAGCTGAAACAATAATAATATAAATAATATAAAAATAATAAAAAAAAAACAATATAAAACAATAATGTATACTGTGTCACTGATGCAGGTGGCCTAAATAACATACATGTATATATCCTTAAGTGATATTACATTTTATATACTGCATGTTACCTACAGTACATATTTTTACCTTTCTTGTTTCCTGGCAAGATAGTCAGCTCTTGCTACAGCAGGGGGTGCTATGGCAGAGGTGGGAAGTTAATAATAATTTCTTGTTTAACATAAGGAACCTGGACATTTATTTTTAGACAAATAAAATAACATGGAAATTTGTATTTTTTAAGTCTGGTAGATTATTACTTGACTGTTCAAGCTACCTCAAGGAGAAGTGCACTGTTAAAGTGATAAATAATAAAATAAGGTGATTAAAATGAAAATATGATATATTTAGAATGTGTTCATTGTTCATTCAGTTTTTCAAAGTATAGGATCGGACTTGTATCGGCAGATACTCAAAATCATGCCATGATGATATGGACCAAATCTGAAGACGATTGGATGAAATCGCTAGGACAAGTTCGTTCAAATGTAAGTAGTGAACAGAGAAACTTAAAATCAAAATGGCCGACTTCCTGTCGACATTTCACCATGACGTTAAGAGACTCTGGATGACTTTGGAAAATTTGGTGAGTTTTTGAGCATGGGAAAATGCCGTAACTCGGATTTGAAAAGTGTAAAGAATAATAAATAATAACTAGGACTCCAAGCAGTCATATATGGGCAATCGTTCCACGCGACCGCCTACCCAGGGCGGTGTGTTCTGTTGTGACCACATGTGGGCATGTGCGTACAGGGGCAACCACTCATCCCACAGTTCAAATTTCAAGCAAATAACACAATGCATGAAGGAGTTATGACATGTTGATGGTTCATCCACTAGGGGGCGCTCAGTGTACAAACAGAGGGGCCAGGTGTGTTGAGGGGCCAATCGTCATCATACCTGTGAAGTTTCAAGTCAATGAGGCAAAGCATGGAGTTATCATGACTTGATGTTCCTTTGCAAAGGGTCAAAATGGCGGCACCATAGCGGCCACACCCTTCAACATAGAGAAAAGCTGTCGATAACTTTTGGTCAGTATCATCTCTGGATGCTGTTAAAGAATAAAGCAGAAGAAAATGTATGGATGTATGGATGGAGTTCGTTCAAATACAACGTGTGGAAATTATGGCAAAATGACAAGAAAATTCAAAATGGCCGACTTCCTGTTTGGAGTAGACCCATGGTGCAAGAGACTTTTTTTGTACATCTATGCAAGTCACACATGTGTACCAATTTTCATCTCCCTACTCCAAAAAAAACCCCTATGTGGAGTGGTTTTTGAATGTTTCAAGGGGGCACTATTGAGGCATTTTACCCCGCCCATGAGCGAGGACCCTATGAATTGTAGGAGGTTGTCATGCTTGACCTGTGTATCAATTTTCATGATGATATGACAAAATTAAAGCGGTCAAAAGGAAGAACGTAATTTCATGGCGAAGGGGCGATATTCAGTACGCCACCACACAGAAGCCGTTACTCGTAAGTTCACGGCGATTATCGCCTATGTTCAACAACTTGTTGTGCATGGTTTAGAAGTGGAAGGAAGTTCATGGGGTTAACTATGTGACTTCAGTACCTGTTTAAGTATAATGTTCCATGGCGAAGGGTCAAAATGGCGGCGCCATAGCGGCCACACCTTTCAACATAAAGAAAAGCTTTTGATAACTTTTGGTCAGTATCATCTCTGGATGATCTGGAAGAAATCTGAAGTGCATTGGACAAAATCCCTAGGAGGAGTTCGTTCAAATACAACATGTAGAAATCACACCAAAATGAGAAGAAAATTCAAAATGGCCGACTTCCTGTTTGGAGTAGACCCATGGTGCAAAATACTTTTTTTGTACATCTATGCAAGTCACACGTGTACCAATTTTCATCTCCCTACTCCAAAAAAACCCCCTATGTGGAGTGGTTTTTCAATGTTTCAAGGGGGCACTATTGAGGCATTTTACCCCGCCCATGAGCGACGCCCAGGTTGTCGTGCTCGACCTGTGTATCAGTTTTCATGATGTGACAAAATTAAAGCCGTCAAAAGGAAGAACGTAATTTCATGGCGAATGGGCAATATTCGGCACGCCACCATACGGATGCCGTTACTCGTAACTTCGCGGCGTTCATTCTACAGTGTAATGAAGTTGATTGGGTTAAGCATGTGACATCAGGACCTCTTAAAGTAAAAATAGGACATTTCCCGCCACCACCGGGGGGCGCTATGGTGCAGGTGGGAACTTAAGATATGTAGACGTTCAGGGCGGAGCCCTCATCATGTTCAGCAAGTTTGAAGGATCTACGATGAAGTATGTGGGCGTGACAGCCGTTCGAAGTGAAATGGCGTGCTCCGAAAAGCTCGCCAAAGTTTGACGACCCCTAGCAGCCACGCCTTTTGACTTAATTAGAATCTTTTGATAACTTCTGATCACCATTGTGTTGTGATGATTTTGACCAAGTTTGAAGACAATCGGATGAAATCCCTAGGACGAGTTCGTTCAAATGTAAGTAGTGGAAATGGCCAAAAATGGCAAAAATTTGCTCAAAATCGAAACTTAAAATCAAAATAGCCGACTTCCTGTCGATATTTCACCATGACAGTAAGAGACTTTCGTGCGTCCTGGCATGGTAAATATGTGTACCGAATTTCGTGAGGCTAAGATGAAAAAAGCCCAATGAGGAGTGGTTTTTGAAAAATTCTAGGGGGCGCTATTTCGCGGTTTTTCTGCGACCATGTGCGACGCCCCCAAAATATCAAATTTCGGATCCGGCCGGACAACTTTGGAAAGTTTGCTGAGTTTTTGAGCATGGGAAGAGGCCGAAATTTCGATTTCAAAAGTGAGAATAATAATAATAATAATAAAGCGCAATTACAATAGGGTCCTCGTAGGACGTTGCCTACTCGGGCCCTAATAATAATAATAATAATAATAATAATAATAATAATAATAATAATAAACAGCGCAATTACAATAGGGTCCTCGTAGGACGTTGCCTACTCGGGCCCTAATAATAATAAACAGCGCAATTACAATAGGGTCCTCGTAGGACGTTGCCTACTCGGGCCGTAATAATAAACAGCGCAATTACAATAGGGTCCTCGTTGTTGTGTGGGCCGCTGAAGAGGAGGTACTGCTGGCCCACCACCACCAGAGGGCGCCCTGCCTGGAGTGCGGGCTCCAGGCACCAGAGGGCGCCGCCGCCTCACGTGAGCAGCTACGGTGACAGCTGTCACCCATCACCTGAGACAGCTGACGGCAAACATCTGTGGGGTATATCAGCAGGACGGCACCTCCACCTCATTGCCGAGATATCGTTTCTACCAGAGAGGTAACGTATCGAAGCTACGGAGTGTATCTTTTTGGATTTGTGCTTAGTTTGTGGATTACTGTTCCAACGAGAGGTGGAGGTAACTTCCCTGCTGTTCGGAGTCCTGGGTGCAAACGCGCCCCCATCTAACTGTCCTTTGTTCCTCGCCAGCAGTACCAGGTCCGACACACGGAGGCAGTGGCCACCTGGGAGTTCGGGACTTGGCGGCTCCAGTATTCCCGGGGTCCTGTGGCGGAGGAAGCCGTGTGGTTCCGGTCTTACCTTGGAGAGGCGTCTCCTATCTTCGAGCCTGCCCACACGACACTTTTGTGAATTGACTGTTGTCCATTGCTGTGATTGGTTGTATTCGTTGTGCACATTCACAACAGTAAAGCTTTGTTATTTTGACTTACTCCATTGTCCGTTCATTTGCGCCCCCTGTTGTGGGTCCGTGTTCCTACACTTTCCCAACACTCGTAGGATGTTGCCTACTCGGGACCTAATAATAAATAATAATAAACAGCGCAATTACAATAGGGTCCTCGTAGGACGTTGCCTACTCGGGCCGTAATAATAAACAGCGCAATTACAATAGGGTCCTCGTAGGACTTTTTCCTCCTCGGGCCCTAATAATAATAATAAACAGCGCAATTACAATAGGGTCCTCGTAGGACGTTTTCCTACTCTGGACATAATAAACAGCGCAATTACAATAGGGTCCTCATAGGACTTTTTCCTACTCGGGCCCTAATAATAATAATAATAAAAATAATAATAAACAGCGCAATTACAATAGGGTCCTCGTAGGACTTTTTCCTCCTCGGGCCCTAATAATAAATAACAATAATAAACAGCGCAATTACAAATAGGGTCCTCGTAGGACTTTTTCCTACTCGGGCCCTAATAATAATAATAATAAACAGTGCAATTACAATAGGGTCCTTGTAGGATGCTGTCCTACTCGGGCCCTAATAATAAACAGCGCAATCATCTTCACCACACAGCCTCAGTGAAACAGTAAAGTGTGAAAAACTGATTCAGAAAGTTTTTGTCATCCAGGATTCATCTTTAAACGAGCAGATTTACTCCTTTACTTCTTCCAGAATTATTTGTTTCATTTTCTTTTTATTATTGTTGTTTATGCACCAATGACACCAGATCAAATTACTTGTATGTGAGAACTTACTTGGCAATAAATTTAATTCTGATTTGACAATCAAATCAGTCCAGATTTCGCTCGTTCAAACAAGACAATTAGAAGTTATATTGTTTTTTTTAAATAAGTATGCAATTCCACTCAAAAATGTTGAAAAAAAAAAAAAGCTAAACTGTCAACATGACAGAAAAACCTCTGCACAGGTACAGTACTGTGTCATTTTTAAAGAAGAGAGCAAATGTTATGTCCATCAAATATTAAATGTGTTTTTAAACTTTTCAATGTCATTTATTTTCTTAACATAGACAGAAAAATACAAAAAAAGAACTTTGATATTACAACATAAGCGTAAATTTTTTTGTCTATTATTCATGCTTTCAATACATCTAAAACCAGCCAAGCCTCGGGCGATAATTGCCGACAGCACCGCTATACTAAAAATTTCTGGGGAGAACCTTGTATCATGTGTGCACAAGACCACTGTATGGAGTGTGCGTTCGTGGCATCTTCTTGCAAGATGCTGTGGCGCGAAACATTAGATAACCAACATCGCATCGATTAACATGCCTTCTGAAGAGTATACTGAACAGAATGTCTTTTCTAAAACCTCCGAAACCGGGCCAGATACCAGGGAAAGCGCCAGTCAAACGCAAAGCATCAACCCCTGCAAGTGTAGAACCTTCAAAGAAGAGGTATGAAAAGAAAGGAAGAGAGAGGAAGTTTGTGAGTAGCTGGACACAGGATTATCCGTGGCTGGGGCAGAAGGAAGAGGACAACAATATACTGCCATGTCTGTCGCGATTTTCCTTCAATTGTGGACCAGTAAGTCATTTTTGAATGTTGAAATAAAAGAATTTGATTTGCTTTATCAAAAAACATCCTGGCAAATGATCATGCATTGAACAGTGATGAATTCAGAAAACACACAAGAGAGAAGCAGATGCATATTGGCATTTACCAATTATTTAAATTTTTCCCCCCAATTATGAACAATCGCAGGAGAGAAACATTATGAGGTATGTCTTGGTTAACAGATTAAAAGGCTAGAGGCTATGCATGCAATATGTAATAAAATTTATTTTTTGGAAATTCAATTTTACCACCCACACAGGAAAGAAGCCATTTATGAAAAAGTGTAATTTCAGTACTTCCACAGTAGCATGCCCCCAGACACCCCTAGGTGACACTCGCCATTGGCCTATGTATCGCATGCCTTTGGCACGCTTCACGCAGCTCTCGCATGTGGCGCTCGCTTGTCCGGACAGCCAGCTTTTCCTATAGGAAAAGTAAACCACCAGGGTTACTTGTCCTGTGGACAAGTACACTAAAAAGCTTAATGTCAATGGCTGGATAAGGGAATCGATAAGGAATCGGATCGATAATGGCATCGATAGATAAAATTTTATCAAAATCCATCCCTAATCATGTCACTTTACAGTTTTGTGTATCTGGTGTGTGTTTAAGGTGATTTATTGGTGGTTCACAGACAACATGGTTTTCTTTGATGAAACTGCAGAACATGCGTCACATGGCTACATGCAACCTGAAAAACCTGGAGGTTTACCATGGCTCAAATAAGTGGCCACTCAAAACAGGTGGAAAAGACTTGTCAGACATGAAGGAAAAGATACAGTGCCCTCCAAAAGTATTGGACATTTGGTATTTCACACATTATAATTTGTTTATGCCATTTGAAATACAAAAAAAAAAAAAAAAAAAAAATCTAAATTTCTAAAATTATCTTCTTTAAACTCAAACAAAGCAAATCTCTACAACTTTATATAAATGAAATAAAAATATGAAAGCCAAGATGATGGGTAGCATAGGTAATGGAACACTTTGGTCTAATGCTTTGGGAGGATTTTCTTTCACCAAAACATCAAATCTGGCCTTGGATCTCAGCTGTACCTTCTGGCAAATTGTAGCTGAAGTTTCAGGTCTTTTTAAGAAAATCATCCTCTATACCACTTCATCATGTAGCTGTAACTGGTGGTACAAAATGCAAAACATGCACTATGCACAATTTATCCAATCATAGCCAGAGAAGCCTATAACTTCTGGTTTAAAATGTGTGAAGCACTTAAGGCACTGTACAAAATGCCAAGTTTACTGATAGACTAAACATTAATAAACCTTGAAGGTTGTATTTCCATCAGTTTGTGTGTTAACTAGATGCCTGGATGAAATGGGAATTTGTACACATGAGGTGGCAGCACACATAACTTGAGCAGCATCTATTGTGATCCATATCTGGTACTTTAACCACAGCACACATTCAATAAAAAACCCACAAAAAATAAAATTGTATGCATAATTTCTTACCAAGATCCACGGCTGTGTTGTATTTCTCTAAGGCATCCTTAAGGTTCTTCTTTTTCCACAAAACCTCTCCCTCGATCCAAAACTTCCTGGCTTTGCTCTCAAACGGAAATAGTTTTTCTAAGAGACTGCTGAGAACAACATTAATTCTCAAAGGATGAGGCAGTACCAGTCCATCCTTATTCAGTTTGCTTTTGCAGTTGACACAATCTTTTATAGTAGCAGTCTCCAAGCAACTTTTGCAGAATGTGTGTCCACATTCCACAGTTGTCGGCTCATAGAGCAAACATTTGCAGACAGGGCAAGAAAACAAATCCAGGCCATCGTCCTCTGCAAAGTTCCCATCAGTACCATGAGCAAAAGGGTTAAACTCTTTCTCACGGACAGTATGCGCAATGGTTTCAACCAGGAGAGACAGTTCCTCTGGCCGTATTCTGCCCAGTCTGGCTGTGGTGCAGTAAGAATCCAGTGCCTCAGGAATCCGCCCAGCCCGGACCAGAGACTCAGCCTTCCTCAGCAACAACCCCCGGTCCGGCTGCTGCAGATCTGCAAGTTGGGAACTATAGATCTCTATGGCCAGGTTGAAGTCTCCAGCTCGATTGGCCTCCTCTGCCACCTCCAGCATCTCGGGGAAGATGCCCACAGCCCCTGGGTTAGAAAGTGGGTGGACATAAAGCTCATTCTGGTGAGACAGGGCTCCTGGCTCCATATTCTCCTAATGAGGAAAAACATAAGACGACTGCAATGTTCACATATAGTCTGACAAAAGCAGATTCAGCTGCCCATCCTGTTCAGAAATCACATCCTGATGTCTTCAAACCAACGTTGAACATGCACCCTTCTCTCACTGCTGACCATCTAAAGTAGGTTAAGACCCATTGTGGGTCATGTAACAATCGATCAAAAAGGACACCGTCTCCCATTTTTGTCCTTGGAAAGCCCCAAAACAGGAACGGTGTGATCCCTTGTAAACACCAGTAGTGTTTAATAACAGTCATGCGTCTTTATCACCTTTACAGCACGAAGAAGGCAGAACAAGTTACATACGTTTTCATTTGAGGCACAATTATAAAATGTTTGTGCTCCACCCAACAGTCAGTTCGTCAAATCCTCAGGACCAGCTTATAAAGCTTCATTTCTGTTTGAGTTAGTTCACTCCCTTACCAAAAAATAGTACTTATAAGTATATAAAAAGTAAACTAGAAGTATACTTGAAGTATACTTGCATATACTACTTTTTCGTAAGGGCTGACAAGATATTTAAGCACAACACTGCCCAAGTTTAGGATTAAAAACAATGAACAGTACACAAAGTTACAGAAAACTTTTGTGACAGATTAATTGCAAACATACGAAACAACTTTCGGTGAGTGCTACACGTTTTGTTTATATAAGCGACCCGAGAGGACTGAAGCCGACAGCTAGCTGCTGCTGCAAGTGAGCTAACGCCAACTACCTCCACTGCTCGTCACACTCCATAAACTCGTTCCCCCAAAAGTGCCTCCAAAAATCACGTCTTCCACTAAACGCATGAACACTCCGATCCCAACGAGTTCGTCCCCATGCGGTACTAAACTCAGTCAATAATGAATGAGCTTGACCAGGTAAAGGTTGTTGCTCTACTTGACTTCATGTACCCAAACAAGCGACGTATGTCGTCACATGACAACAAAGCTGGACGGTGATTGGCTGCTATGTGGCTCACTTATATAACGCAATGATATTGTATAACCAGCTGTTACTGACTTCCTGTGAGGTTTCACAAAACAAGAGGGCGCACTTGTCTTTTAATGGGGTTTCACGGGCCATACTAAAATACGAAAGGGAGCGAAATGGGGCCAAAATCACAAAAAGGGAGTAAAATGTAACGAAATGGACCAGAGCGAACCAGACCGACTCCAAATAAGTACTTTTATTTAATGTTTGGCTTTTGTTTTTTGTTTTTTTTCGTGAGATGCGCTCAGTACATGTAGTAGGGGCAGGCGCGCCTTCTGGCATTCAAGAGATTAAACTTCAGTCAATGGGTCAGTCTCCATTTCGTAACGTTTGACCCCCATTTTGTTATTATCAGTCTCCATTTCGCACCATTTTGCCAAAAAATTAAAGTACTTAATTGAATCATATTTAATCGTATTTGGAGTCAGTCTGGGTCAGTGTGCTCCATTTCGTTACATTTTATGGCCATTTCGTACAACCCAATTCCAATGAAGTTGGGACGTTGTGAAAAATGTAAATAAAAACAGATTACAATGCATGCCCCCCCCCCCCCCGAGAATTCTGCTGATTTTTTTCTGATCTGAATATCAACGTTATGTATTTTCTTTTCATTGATAATAAGCAACAAGCACTAACTGTTACACAGCTATTATCACACACCCTCAAGTTTCAATTTCCTCTGCCTGTGTAATCTTTTAAGTGATGAAAGGGGAAACTGCTAGATAAACTTTTCCCATGGGGGTTGAGAATTTTTGCTCCCTGGTCCCTACCCTCCTCTGATATGAAACAGATTAGTAGGCTTGTAAATACCCATGTAGACACACAATTACACTTGTCTGGTTTGTAAAAACATGTTGGTATGTATAAGCTGAGAAATAAAGGGAGCTTCTCCTTCCTGTTGCAAATTATTTATTATGCGAATTTCACGAGTTAAACAAGGTCACCAAATTAAATACCGCTATTTTAATACATAACGTACATATACGTACATATTCATAATGTAAACGCGAATATTAATACCGCTAAATATGAGGTCTGTTAGAAACTATCCAACCTTTTTATTTTTCGCAAAAACTATATGGATTTGAATCATGTGCGCTTCCATCAGCCAAGCTTGAACCTTCGTGCGCATGCATGAGTTTTTTCACGCCTGTCAGTTGCGTCATTCGCAACCTACAGGCAGGTATAAAGTTTGCATTAATGTTATCTTGGTTCTTCCTGGGTGGTTCTTATGGTAACTGATCCAATCCCAAGCAAGGACTATTTGGATATAAAAATGTATTTCCTAAAATGATACATTTTGGGTTTCAAATGAAATTTATGTAGCTTTTTACCCCTCGAAATCCTCAAAAAGCTTCTGCCAGGGGGGGCTTTGCTCCCCCTGAGCCCCCCACGAGGGCATTGCCCCTTGACCCCACCGGGGGCCCTGCGGCCCACTGGACCCCCAACTCAAAGATTTGAACCCCCCCTTTCACATTCCTATATACGGCCCTGCAATGATTTGCAGATACTCTTCAACCTATAGTCCATTGAATACAAAACACAAAGACAAGATATTTAATGTTCAAACTGATAAACTTTGTTGTTTTTGTGCAAATATTTGCTCATTTTGAAATGAATGCCTGCAACACGTTTCAAAAAAGTTGGGACGGGGGACAAAAGAACATTGTTTCTCAACGTTCAATTGCAAAGAATTTAGGGATTCCATCATCTACAGTCCATAATATAATCAGAAGATTATAAGCAGCAAAGCCGAAAACCAACACTGAATGCTGTGACCTTCGATCCCTTAGGTGGCACTGCATTAAAAACCAACATCATTGTGTAAAGGATCTTACCACCTGGGCTCAGGAACACTTCAGAAAACCATTGTCAGTTAACACAGTTTGTCGCTACATCTACAAGTGCAAGTTAAAACTCTACAATGCAAAGCAAAAGCCATACATCAACAACATCCAGAAACGCCGCCGCCTTCTCTGGGCCCGAGCTCATTTGAAATGGACAGACGCAAAGTGGAAAAGTGTGCTGCGGTCTGATGTGTCCACATTTCAAATTGTTTTTGGAAATCATGGACGTCGTGTCCTCCAGACAAAAGATGAAAAAGACTATCCAGATTGTTACAGCACAAAGTTCAAAAGTCAGCATCTGTGATGGTATGGGGGTGTGCTAGTGCCCATGGCATGGGCAACTTATACATCTGTGATGGCACCATCAATACTGAAAGGTACATTCAGGTTTTGGAGCAACACATGCTGCCATCCAAGCAACGAACAGAATATTTACAGAGGAATCCTTCAAATCTGGAAAGAAGCACCAAAGTTGGCACAAATACTCCTTAGACATTACTCTTTTGAAAAAACTGAGTAGCCACTTGAATTTTCAGTAGGCGGCCAGGTAGGGGTCAATTGAAGAATTACACAGGGGTCAAAATTTAAAAATGTTTCAATCATATTGAAAACTATACCACATTATTTGTCGGATCACAACGATACCAAAAAGGTATAGTTTGGACTATCTATTACTGAATGTTATGGAGTTATGGGGTAAAAACAGCAAGAATGGTAACAAAGGTCAGCATTAGTTTGAACAGGGGTCAGATGTTAAAGTTGCTCTAAATATTGTAAAATGTGATGCAAATTATTGGTTGAGTTAATAGGATTTTAAAAAGGAATAGTTTGCACTATGTGGCATGCTTAGTTATCATGTTACAGGGTAACATATGTCACATGTCATAGAATCTGTTGGGAAAGTGTAAGTACACGGACCCACAACAGGGGGCGCAAATGAACGGACAATAGAATAGGTCAAATAACAACACTTTACTGTTGCGAACGTGCACAACAAACACAACAGATTCCACAATAGATCAAAGGTCAAATTACAAGGTGTCGTGTGGGCAGGCTCGAAGATAGGAGACGCCTCTCCAAAGCAGAACCGGAACCACACGATTTCCTCCGCCACCAGACCCTGGGAATACTGGAGCCGCCAAGTCCCGAACTCCCAGGTGGCCACTGCCTCCGCGTGTCGGACTTGGTACTGCTGGCGAGGAACAAAAACACAATTAAACGTGGGTGCGTCTGCACCCAGCAATCTGCACGGCAGGGAAGCTACCTCCACCTCTCGTTGGAGAAAAAGTCTGTTATCACTCACAAAAATCACAACAAAAAGGCTTTCTATCAAGCAGTCAGGCTGAGGATATTACCTTTCAGGTAGAACGATATCTCGGCAAAGAGGTGGAGATGACGTCTTGCTGATATACCGATGCAGATCAGATGAGTGGTGACAGCTGTCACAGGTGATGAGTGTCAGCTGTCACCCCGGCTGCTCCTGTGAAGCGGCAGCGCCCTCTGGTGCCTGGAGCCCGCACTCCAGGCAGGGTGCCCTCTGGTGGTGGTGGGCCAGCAGTACCTCCTCTTCAGCAGCCCACACAACAGAATCCAATGGACGTCAACATTGCTCTACCTTTACCTTGCAGACCAAGCATTCAACACAGTAAAAACTATTTCATTTATTAATCCTATTAGTTCAACCAATAATTTGCACCACTTTTTACCAAAATTGGAGCAACTTTAACTTCTAACCCCTGTACAAACTGAAAATGACCTTTGTCATCATTCTTGTTGTTTTTACCCCATAACTCCATAACATTCAGTCATAGATAGTCCAAACTATACCTTTTTGGTATCGTTGTGATCAGACAAATAATGTGGTATAGCTTTCAATATGATTGGAGCATTTTTAAATTTTGACCCCTGTGTAATTCTTCAATTGACCCCTACCTGGCCGCCTACTGAAAATTCAAGTGGCTACTCAGTTTTTTCAAAAGAGTAATGTCTAAGGAGTATTTGTGCCAACTTTGGTGCTTCTTTCCATTAATGAACAATTGTTACAGTTATCTGCTTCACTATTTCAGGGACGTGCCTGCTTATTTCAACAAGACAATGCCAAGCCACATTCTGCACGTGTTGCAACAACGTGGCTTTGTAGTAAAAGAGTGCAGGTACTAGACTGGCCTGCCTGCAGCCCAGACCTGTCGCCCATTGAAAATGTGTGGTGCATTATGAAGTGCAAAATATGACAACAGAGACCCCGGACTGTTGAACAACTGAAGTCGTACATCAAGTAAGAATGGGAAAGAATTCCACCTACAAAGCTTCAACAATTAGTGTCTTCAGTTCCCAAATGCTTATTGAGTGTTGTTAGAAGGAAAGGTGATGTAACACAGTGGTAAACACTGTCCCAGCTTTTTGGAAATGTGTTGCAGGCATCCATTTCAAAATGAGCAAATATTTGCACAAAAACAATAAAGTTTATCAGTTTGAACATTAAATACCTTGTCTTTGTGGTGTATTCAATTGAATATAGGTTGAAGAGAATTTGCAAATTTGCAAACGTCCCAACTTCATTGGAATTGCGGTTGTATTTTAGTATAGCTGGGTTTTGGCACCACTCGTGAATTCATGAAAGATGTGCCGCCGTTCGGCATAAGCAGACTACGCAGCCTGCGTGGGGCACCAACCATGTTGCACTAGTTTGCAGGGCCTCCAATTGACTGAAAAATGTGCTGAAATGATTACATTATTACATTTCAAAATCAATATGAATTATTTATGAATAGGCCCATCGTTTTTGTCTTTAAACATTGTGTAGGCCCCTACCCCATTACTTAATTGGGGCAAATTAACAGTTTTTTTTGCCTAATATAAAGCCCCCATCCGCAGGGGTGGTGGCCAAGTGGTTAATGCGCTTGGTTTCAGTTCAGAAGGTTCCGGGTTCAAATCCCACCCCTACCACATTTCTCCATGTAATGTGCAGTTGCGTCAGGAAGGGCATCCGGTGTAAAACTTGTGCCAATTCAACATGCAGATCCACCTTGGATTTGCTGTGGCGACCCCAAGTGCAAACAAGGGAGTAGCCGAAGGGACTTACTTTTACTTATAAAGCCCCCATCCACCCCCGCCCCGATTCCCTGAAATGGTACAGCCCTGTTTGCGTCTTTCTCTGTTCGTTGTGTCGCCTAATCAGGGTTGCCAGATGTGACGATTTCCAGTCCAATAAATGCTCAAAAATGCATGGAGGCACTAAATCCTGCGCAATTTGAACTGATTTTTAAAATGTGTGTGGCAATTCTATACAAAAAACTCGTCCAGTGCCATATTTTTTACCCTAAACAAACCAATTGGATGAGAAAACACCCAATCTGGCAACCAGATGATCAGACAGCAACTATAAATTTGACAGGCTGATAAATATACCAAGAATAGTGAGAATAATTTCAGAACTTTTATTTAAGGCATATGTATGTAAATTACGTATCCACTGCTTAAAATAGACATGCATGCTTGCGTGCAGTCAGCAGAATGCTGGAAAGAAACGCAGTTTAGTTGGTGGGGGTACTGTAGAGTGCTCCATTCCCCCTTAGGGTAAGGAAAGGGTGACACCTGCTGGTAAACATTAGCATTTGTTGTGGTTCTGTATGGTTTCACAATGCCACCACTGTTTTGCTTGATGTGTAGTATTGAGCATTTTAATATTTAGGTATTTTTCTATGTGTCCATAATTTAATATAATATAATGGTTTCATGTAGTTTTCCTATCATTATGGAATACACCGGATACTAGATAACATAATATAATGAAGTGTTTTACAGTTAAACAGAAAACCTAAACTGATGCATATTTTATGCACTTGTTATCCTATTATGAACAATGGTACAACGTGGTATTTTGTTAAAAAAAAATTGTCAAAAAATCTTAATGTTTTGGTATTTTTGTTTAGCATTACTAATGATATATATGTTTTATTTAAAACATTTTCACAGGATCAATGCTTAAATATGTCCAAGGAGCACCAAGTCAGCAAGAGGATGAGTCAGATGATCAACCATCTACTTCAAGCAGCCAACAGCCCCAGCAAGGTTCAAGTTCAGGTACAGAGTATGGGGGTGGGGGGCCCTCCCTGACCAGTTATGCTTAGGGCCTCCAAAACCTTAGCAGCGGCCCTGGATGTACTTCAGTCAAGGATGAACAACTACTGGGACTTGACCTTTCAGCAAAAAGTGTAATCCTGAGTGAAAATGGTTTGTTTTGGAATTAAAATGTTGACTATACAGATGCAGTTTTATTATATTTATGTTTTAATGCATTTTGAGCTGTGGTTACACAACTCCTCTTGTATGATTTTTAAATAATTAATTTGCATTTTATTGCATGAAATAAGTATTTAATCACCTACCACCAGCAAGCATTCTGGATCTCACAGAGTGAAGCCTTCTTATTCTGTACTTTTGTGCGCAATGACGGGACATATTGTAACTTATATTGTAACTTGAATCTCTTTGTTTTAAGTGGTAAAACCAGTTCAAAACAGTTCCACATGCACATTTAAGCACATACCAAACTAAAATTATTTCAAATATATAACCATTTAAGTAAAGTAATTATGTAATACCAAAACAAATAGCAAAGAAAATAAAATAACTAAATAATGTATAAACCCACAAATATATCTAACAGTGGTGTGCCAGCATTTCATTTGCATCTTTGCTATTATTGTGTCAGCACAGCCAATAGCTTGGCATAATTATTGTTAAAACTTTCAAATAGATAGTTTTTATGTCCATGACTTGTCCATGACTAAATCTTTTTACAAAGTTTTAGAAGGATGTGTGTGTGTGTGTGTGTGTGTGTGTGTGTGTGTGTGTGTGTGTGTGTGTGTGTGTGTGTGTGTGTGTGTGTGTGTGTGTGTGTGTGTGTGTGTGTGTGTGTGTGTGTGTGTGTTGGTATCTTCTGCCAACAAAATTAATTTAGTTAGCCGATAATAATATGGAGATATGAAATCCCTTTCACTTAAATGTCTAACAAGTGTTCATTTAGTTTTGACAGGAATTAACATGGATAATCATATTACATTGTAACATCATGTTGTTAAGCAATTGTAAACAAAACTCTTAATCTGTCAGTACAATAAAACTGGAATTTTATGCAAATAAACTCTGACTACGTTTTTATGTGAGATATTAAAATAAGAGTAGAAACTTGGCCAGGGATAGGTGATAAGTGGGATGAACTACTTGGTCTGCTGCCACCATGACTTGGACTGAATTAGGGTAAGCGGTAGAAAATGAATGAACGAATAAAACACACTTGCGTGTTGCTCATGGGGATCCACAGGCTCTAGATAGGGTAGTGTTTATAAAACAAGTAGCTGACATTTTTCAAGGGTGGTAATTAATTAAGCAAAGAGTTGGAATGGTGTATGAGTCCAGAATGTTTTTAGAACCTTAGACCTCAACAACTTTTAGAAGAGGAACTCAACCCTTTTATTTCCTTTTGTCATTTTAATGTTAATTTAGTGTCTTAATGTATTTATAAATTGTTTAGGTTGTTGTTATCATATACACACTATATTATTATTATTATTATTATTTTATTATTACTTCTATTTTGTCATTTGATTTTTAAATGGAGCACAATGGAAATAAGTGTTTTCACTTTCTTGTGTCATCCATGTATTTTTAACGTATTTACAATTATATGCACTTACTCCCAGGCTTTTAAAATAAAGATGATTTACTGCCCCCTGCTGCAAAGACGTATGAGTCCAAAATGTAATTAGCAATGTTAGCTTATTTTTCGTAGCTTCTCCAAAACTATTACTCCTATCAGCATTTTGCTTTGGCGCCGTTCATCCTTGACCCATAATACATAAGCATACCAAATAGCAAATGTCAGCTGTGCTCTGTTTGTCCCTGATTGAAGTTGCACGCACCCACGCATAGCTGCTGAAAACAGGTGGTTCTAATTTGTCAAACAAGGACAGTGGCTGAAGACATTAAAACCACTAAACATTTCACTCATGGTTACAACATGAAACATAGTCACTCATAGCAAGATGAGACTTATCTAAACTGATAAAACCAACTGAGCTACTGTAAAGGAGTTAAAGATTCCACTTGCCACCTTTTGGTATAAAAATACCCTTTATTTTACTTTGTAAATTGTTTAAATGCTTTTTGTTGAATTTTAAATATCCATGGAGACTTGGTGTATTAGGAGCGCCCCCTGCTGGCGCCCGTACAGACTTGAGCAGTGCAACCTGTACATTTTCTGTCAGAAAACACCAGACTTCTCTGTAGTAAATGTATGTGTTGATAAGCTCAGCTAACATACGTTATAAAAGTCCGTTTTTCTTTATAAATGTAATACCTTTCCATCTGACATGTTTGAGAGAGTCTCCGAGACTTCTGTAAAACATTTCTTTGATTATATTTGTTTTTGAGTAATTTAGGCTGAACTTGTGGTATATTTTGCTAGCTAAAATCTTCTTTTCTCCATGGTGTAGCATCCTGGACTTTTAGCTCATTTTTTTTTTTTTTTTCATGTTTAGCAAAGCTGGAGCTTATTTTTGAAAGAGTGGCTGTGTGAAGACATTTTCTGCTTCTGTTCTTATCAGAATAAACGGCGTGTTGGTGCCAAAAGCTCAAAATCTTTGCCTATTTCATCACACAACGCAAGAGAGAGTACATATCCACTACAATGGTGCAGTGACCCATTCTTCAGGGCGGGATTCTGCTGTGACACTGCAGGGATGCAACTTTGGTTTGCCGCTTTTCTGAGCTTCAAGATCAACTTAGCCGTGGCGCAGTGAGTTGTTTATGGACTAAGTCATATGATGAACTTTATTTCGGATCCGAGATAAGAAAAAAAAAGAAGAAGGGGAATCAATCGAGTTGTTTGTTTTCTTTTGTGAAAGTGTGTTTTTATCCATACGACTGGTCATTTTTTTGCAATTATTATGACGTTTAATGGCACATGCAGTATATATACGAGGTCTATTAGACAATAAACTGACCCTTTTATTCTTTTTTAACTATATGGATTTGAATGACGTGCGATTACACCAATCATGCTTGAACCCTCGTGCGCATGCGTGAGTTTTTCACGCGTCGGTGACGTCATTTCCCTGTGGGCAGGCCTTGAGTGAGATGTGGTCCCGCCCTCTCAGCTGAATTCCTTTGTTTCACACGCTGCTCGAGACGGCGCGCGTTGCTTTATCAAAATTTTTTCTGGACCTGTGAGGAATATCCGAGTGGACACTATTCGAGAAATTAAGCTGGTTTTCGGTGAAAAGTTTAACGGCTGATGAGAGATTATGGAGTGTTTCTGTCCGTGTAAGGATTTCCCACGCAGCGGGATGTCATGCAGCGCTTCCAGGCGCCATCGTCTGCCTGTTTCGACCTAAAAACATCCTAATTTAAGGCTTAATTCACCCAGGACGTCGTGAGAGAACAGAGAAGATTCAGAAGAGGCCGGCATGAGGACTTTATGCGGACATTCCACTGTTTAAGGACATTTTGTAATGAAAGACGTGCGCGCAAATTCGTCGAGTCGTTTCCGTGACGACTCGGCAAATCTGTGTGCGCCGCGACAGGAAAAACACCTCCGTGTTGAAAACCATTTGTAAAATTCAGGCGGCTTTTGATGGCTTTCAACAAGTGAGTAACTTGAGAAATTGTTTAACAGCTTGGGCATGTTCCAACTTGCCCGTTAAGGTTTCCAACGGAGGTGTTTTTCCTGTCGCGACCCCCCGTGGTCGGGTCCGGCCCGACATGCAACTCTGCCCGCACGTTCTTTCATTACAAAATGTCCGTTAACAATGGAATGTCCGAATAAACTTCTCATGCCGACTTCTTCTGAAAGTTCTCTGTTCTCTGACGACTTCCTGGGTCAACAGAGCCTGAAATGTGGAAGTTTTCAACTTGAAACGGCGAGACGCTGCCGCCTCGAAGCGCAGATCGCCGTCAGGCACCGTGGGCCGTCCTTACGGCGACACTACCAGACCAAAATCTCTCATCAGCCGTTAAAATTTTTACCGAAAACCAGCTGAATTTATCGAATGGTGTCCACTCAGTTGTGCCATACAGTTTTGAAAAAATTTTGATCAAACAAAGCAGCAGTCTCTGAGTCATTCCTAAACAATGAAAAAAACAACGAGAGGGTGGGCCACTCCTCACTCAAAGACTGCCCACAAGCGAATGACGTAACCGACAGGCGTGAAAAAACTCTTGCATGCCCACGAGGGTTCAAGCATGTCTGATGTAATCACACGTGATTCAAATCCATATGGTTTTTGAAAAAAATAATAAGGTCGAATACTTTTCTAATAGAATATATATTGGGGAATGAGTATGAATGAGTGGACTGTGCAAAAGCAACTTCTGAACTGATTTTTTGTGTGTGTGTGTGTGTGTGTGGTTGTCATTTTGGTATTTTCTGCTCACATTCAAGTGTATTGAATTTGGTTTTTCTTTGGGAATGGAGAAGCCACATTTTTCTGGTTTTGGGAGGGGTCAAAAGCTGTGGTTTAGCCCATCTAATCCAACTGTGGGTGGGCTTGATGTGGGACATCTTTTGTCTTCTACTCCTCATCCAGCTGAAACTGATCATAGGATATGTGATGAAACCTAGTTGATGCAAATGTTAGGTCAGGTGGCCTTGCTTTTTCTGAGGATCAAGATGGAGAGCGTGTCTCAGTTATTCTCAGTGAATTAGTCAAGCAGATAGGGACAAGTATTGGTGAGAATATTGTCTCTTGTCTTAAGTCTATCCCACCTAATGATGTGAGTGTAGTTCACCCGACAGTTGCTGATCTTTCAAAGGTTAGCTTGACAGTTAGCCACCAGAATTATGGGACAGCACTGATAGATTCTCAGTTTCAGAGTGGGAGGAAGCTGTCAAAGTGTATATGTCTAAAAGTGGCATTCAGCTTAACGATCAGGCTGGGGAGGTCTTGAGTAAAGCTTGTGATGTAGTGAAGATTGGGCTGCGTAGCAAACCCACTGTGGATTTACAGTTTGGTCCTCAGCCCATTTTTGACATTTTGAAACAGCACTTTAGTGACTCTGTGTCATCTTTTACGCCTTTGGCTGACTTTTATGACACTAAACCTTCCTCCACTGAGACTGCTGTTGACTACTGGATTCGGCTCAACAAAGCAGTTGATACTGCTGTAGAAGGACTTAGAAGGCAGGGCAAAACCCTTGATAACCCTTCTAGAGAGGTAACTGTAATGTTTATCACTCATTGCCCTGACCCTGAACTGTCCGTGGTCTTCAGCTGCAGACCTATCGAGTGGACAGTTAGTGATGTTCAAGTACGGCTGGATGAACACCACCGTAAAAAGCGTCTGCAGCAACGTCAGTCGGCAGATTCAGTGACTCAGCTGCGTCCAACCCAGGCTGTGGGGAAGCTGCATAGCCATGTTCAGACTGTAGTGAGCCCTCCAGCTCCTGCTCCGGCTCCTCAACCAGCTACAGCCTGTAGAACCTTTTCGAGTAAGGGACAGTCCCTTGAACATGTTATCACCCTTCTTGAGCGCTTGCTGCAGAAGGATTTGGTTTAACACTTCAGACCTTCTAGACCCAGAAGTTACAGTTGTAGCGCGATGGCCTCGATTAGACCTGATTAAATAAAATATATTAATCCTCTCTCAACCACAAAAACCCACTGGGACAGAGACTGTGTTTCCACCTCAGTGGAGAAATTCCTAAGTCATCTGGAGATCTTCAGATAAGTTTTGGAGACGTCACCCCATGGTCGAACATCGCCTTCCAGAGAAAAACAAGGTTGTAATTCGTGAACTGCATGACATAATAATGGCTTAACGTCAGAATCTGAGCTTCTCCAGGACAGGAGAAACCCAAACTTTTATGGTCAAGACAGGACCTCTCCTCATCCGGGGAGGGAGGACCCTTTCCCCACAACCAGATGGGCCATAAATCGTAGATTCATCACAGCTAACTTTTATCTTGAGTAAAACAAAGAGAAGACCTCTGGTTTGAAATAAGAATTTACATCAGTATGTCTCTCATTTATATCTAAAGACTTATAATGTTGTTGCATTTATTATTCAAATGAAATGCTTTGCATGTAGTCATTCCATTTATTGATGAGCTCATGTTAACTGATGTGTGTGTGTGTGACCTTTCGGTTGTATCTAAAATGCTGATGTTGAAGTACTCTGTTCATCCAAAGGATGTGTTTAAATGTCTCGTAATAATGTGTTCATTTGGGTGCCTTAGAACAAATAGTATTTCAAATTAATGTGTTTAAATAGTTGAATCATTTCTGCCTGCTCTAAGACATGAAGTGTCTGTGAGATCACACAACCTCAATGGGCGGAGTTTAGTGACGAAAGTCCCCCTTTAAAAGTTAGAACACAGTCTGCCTCTTCGCTTCTCTTTCTCTGCCCTTCTCCCCCGCTCAGCACTCTGCTCTTTCTCTCTTCTTTGCAAACGCTTAATTTTATTTTGGGCCAAGAGCCTTTGCTAAGCTAAGCTACCATGTGGTATTCATTCATTCTTTACCTCATTCAATTTTGAACGCTCTTATAGTTTGTTTTTCTAAAGTCACAAAGACGTTAATTTGGCTCCAACCATTTTGAAAGCTACTAAGAACCATTTTCAACAAACACTTTCCACCTCTGGGTCACTGCAAGCTGACAACTTCGCTGATTCCACACCTGACTGCAGCAGCTGGTGAAACCAGCCACCAGCCCTGGGATCACACCGGGAACACCTCTGAGTGAAGCCCTCCGACCCAGGTGAGCTCACGCTGCCCGATATCGACGACGGACGGACGGAACCAGCCCTCCAACAGCAGCTAATCGACCCAGTCCAGGCTCCATGAAGGTTTGTTGTCAATGAGTACAGGTGGCTCCTCATCTTTCTTTAAAGACATTCTTGTAATATTCTCTTTCATAATTGGCTTCAAAATTCATCACTAAATTTCAATCAGATTTACTTAGTTTTAAGCTTTACCTCTTTCTTCTAATGTCTCATGAGTAAGAAAATTGTTTCCCTGAATGTATTTTCATCACTGTCTATAAAATGCCAGTCAAATGTTCATTTTCTTGTATAATAAATTGTAAATATTTTCTGCTGTGGTTTATTTTGGGTACAGAAGGAAACTCTTGGTCAACCGTATTGAAGAATTCATGATTTTCAGATCAGAGATTGATTAAACCAAATCGAGACTAATTAACTTGAGACTGATAAATTGTTTAAATCAGAGTACCTATGCTCTTAACAATAAATAGATGGTGCCCCATTAATGCTTAAATAATAAGTATTGAACCCTAAATCAATTATTTTGGGGCCTAATCCAGTCTAATTCAATTGGGGAGTTTAATTACTTTACAACTAAATGCTACATATCAAGGGTCCCCGTAGTGAGGCCTGAATATGTAAAGCAGTGTCTCCACTCAAATCACCAATAATCACTACTTTCTACATTTTTATTGGTGCCCGCGTGTGAGGCTTTATTAATAAAATTGTTACATTATTATTGGTGCCCGTGTGGAGGCATTAATATTCACATTTATTATTGGTGCCCCGTGTGGAGGCATTAATATTCATTACATTATTATTGGTGCGGCCGGTGTGAGGCCAATTTAGTGTTGACCTTCTGTTTCTGTACACAACCCCTCATGAGACGTTTTCTTAAAACTTTTCTGAATTAAACAAAGCCACAAATTTAAATTTCTATGAATGAATTAAGCGTTTATTTATGGCATTTAATGCATGAAAATTAAGGCCTTTGACTAAAGTATTTTATTGTGCGACTTTCCACATAATTACTTCGTCTGGATTTGGTTATTGCTGCTACTCTCCAGATTAAACCAAATCCCGAAGCCACAAATAACAGATTAACTGCGAGTATCCAGTAAAAAGCTGTTATTTTCCCTAATAATTTAACTGCGTCTTTTTCAGTTAAAACACTTAATTTTTACCCACACTTAAATGTGTCGTTTAAAGTTAAAAAGAACGTCTGTGCTCTGAGAAAACTTATTTAAATGTTTTGTGGACGGACGCGTCGAACTTTCATTTTTGAAAACACGCTGTGCTACAAAACGTAGCTTCTAAATTATCACCTGGTGTAACACAAAAGTGAATTCTTTTGGCTCCTAAAGTCTCCGCTACAGCCAAGCTGGAAAGCGATCGTGATTTATGACCTCTGACAAGCTACCGCGCGCTCAGAGACAAAGTCGAACCAACTATTAGCCGCTAACACGCGAGGTAAACTTTAAAGTAAGAAACGATTAAATTCGTCGGCGCAAACTAACGCCGATCAATTGAAGGAAAACTAACGAAAAGAAACGTCGAGTCCGCTTACCGACTTTAAATTTATAACACGATAAAATTTAACAGCACAACAGCACATGGGCTAAGCTAGGCCACGCTAAGCTAACTCACTCGGAAAACCTCAGAAAGTCACCAAGCCCCTGTTGAAGAGCATTTTAAGGTTGCAGTGCTTAAACACAGTCGTAGACCAGACCAAAGCAGCCAGAAGATAGTTTTCCAGGTTTATTTCTTTTCAAAGCGTCGATAAAAATCCTCCTTGGAACCGCGGACAGGACGCGAGTGGGGGGAACCCCCCTCCCCGCCTTGAGACTCCAAACCTATTGAGCAAGTGATGCCACCTACAGGTGGAGGACCGCACTGCATCCTTTTCGGCTTCAAACGCATTAAGCCGAATTTGTAAATAGTTGACCAGCTTCCTTTTGTGAATACTTGACAGTGATCAATGAAACTTATTGCATCGTTTAACGATTTTTAATCACTTTTAAACTGATTAAGCTGGTACAATCCTGATTCCAATTGGGAAAAAAGTGTTAGTGATTAACTCCTTCACTTTAATAATTGAGAACACATCTCTAAAATCAAATTCATTTGGATTCTAATTTATGGCAGTTGTCTAATTTTGAATTTTTACTGTTTGTGATTTTCCAAACTAATTCTTTGACTTAGACTAATTCTGCTTTCAGCATTGAAGTCATCCTACAACCAAAGTGGGGATTACCTAAAGCCAATACTTTAATTGAAGCAATTCACTAACTGAATTGATAAATTCTTAATTTCTTAATCAAATTCAAAGAAACTTTAATTAAAACAAATTATTCAAACTTTTAATTTAACTAATTAATTAAAGTGTTGATTTTCAGGAACTACTAATTAAAGGAAACACTCCTTTTCCTTTTTCAGATTTCAAAATCTCTTGAAACAAATTTGAGAATTGCTTACAGTGAACCAGTTCCTCCGTACACAACTGTAACGGGTATTTTTGTAAATAATTGTGTATCTTGTGTTAACCTGATCATCTCATCTCATCAGGAAATTGAAAATGCCGTTGTCTTCCGCAACGAAGTCATGTGCACCCCATGGCTCTGAAACGCCCAGCCACAATGATTCAGACGAGTCAATAACGCAGGTAATATTCAATCTAACCGCAGAGTTATTACCTGGACTTGCCGACAACCTTCAATCTGCAACGCAAAAGAAGGTGAGCACAGGAATGTCTGCACTCTACAGCCAAGCTTTGAACAAAGCTCAAAAAGGAAACAACTTAGCTGAAATGCTAAGAAGACTAGCCATAACTACTTTCACCAAACTGAAGCATGTTGAATCTCTGTTATCACAGTCTGTTTCTCAATTCCAGGAACAGAAGGAGGAGAACCAGCGATTGAAACAGAGACTAGATGAACCGAAAGATCTTTGATCCTTGCTGAGCAACGCATCAAAGACGAAAAGGTAACAGTCACCGTCCTCAGTGATGAGGTCCGTGCCCTGGAAGAAACTACCAGTGAACGTAACGAGACAATCACTGACTTACATGTCGACCTTAAGCAGGCACATTACGAAATCACAACCCTGTAAAATGAGACTAAAACATGCAGACAAGTTCTGGCTCTTGAAAAATCAAAGAACCAGGAACTGCGCAAACAACTTGTTGACACAGACTTGCGTCTGATGGAAACTCACCAACAGCTGGAGCTCACGAGCAAAGAAGTGCTCTCACTAAGATGAGACAGGCAGTCCTCGCATGAAACACTTAAGACAGCTGCATGACCTTGACCAAACCTATTTGGAGAGAGAAAAACTCCAGTTTCTCTCCACAGGTACACACAGAGGACTCTTTCCACCTCCCTTCGTGGAAACAGGCTCTTGTCCTCCAGAAAACTTTGACAGGCCTTGTGAGACTCTTGAGAGCTCACCTCACGATCCCCCTCCACACACTCAGCCTCTTTCAGTTCTCACCGATCAAGAACTTGATAAGATCGCACAAAACATAACTCGCTTTGAGCCAAGTCCTGATGGCTCCCTGGATACTGGTACTTACTTGAATGACATCAAATATTTTCTCAGAAAATTTCCTCAAGTAACCAGTGACCACTTTATCTATCTTGTCAGAAGAACTTCTAGCCGCGAAGTTAGCAGGTTCCTTGAACGCCAACCTGAAGCAGTAAGACAAGACATTGAAAAGCTTTGTATGGCCCTTGAGAAAGAATTCTCTAACCCCGCAGCTCAGACAGGCTTAGCAGCCGCCCTGAAAGTCAAACAGGGGAGAAAAGAATCTCCCAAAGTGTATTACAACCGTATGCTGCTTGCATACTTTGGCACACACAACGAGCCAGGCATGGAGGAAGACCTCAGCTTCAAAACCTTGTTTGTTGAAAACCTTCATCCTGCCACCAGCTTTCACCTTGGAATCCTTGGGGACCCCAAGGAAGTCGACATTCAATGTTTGCGTGATCTTGCTTTGAAAGGTTTCACAAAGCAACAGGAAAGAGACTCTGAAGCCACTAAACATCATTCAGTTTTGAGTGTCAACACTCAACTGTCAGCCCTTGAGCGCAAAGGCGCCCCCCGTGGTCCACCTAAGCTCACCACAGGTTCTACACCAAGCTCTCCTAAATGGAAGCGGAAATCTACTCAAAGCAGACAAAGCATTCGAGGCGGACCACGTCTACAACAGCCGTGGTCCCCCCAAAATGCTCACTACCTTGGATCAAAGAGTGATCCAAACTCAAAGACACAACATGGACAGTTTGCACCCAGACGTCGGGAGAAACCCACATACTGGGAAAGACAAACTGCTAACAAACACCAAAGCAGGATTTCCTCTGCAGATGAAAACGAAAACTGTCTTTAGGCAGAGAGCACTAAGCATCCTAAGAGATACCCTCTACGACCTGAAGGAAGAGAACCTTCAACAGATGGCTGATGTGCTATCCATCACCTGTACAGTTCCACCTTCAAATGTAGCAACATCATTCCCTCAGTCCCACACAACTGAGGAAGGTCACAGACTGACTCGGACAAAGATCCTGAGTCCTCGATTCGAAGCTCAAGAACAAACACCACGGAAAGGTCCACCTTTCTCCTCCAGCAACGCTCGTGGAGACACGGTTGACCTCAAGAAGAAAACGTGCTAATCCAGATAGGGTCAACATAAATGAACCAGGCAAACCAAAGTTTTTGTGCAACTTGTCAGAAGAAGATAGAACACAAAAGCTATACCTGCCTGTAACTCTTGAAAATTCCTTCCAGCAGGAAGCCCTCATTGACACCGCTGCTGATGTCACACTCATGTCAGCCAAACTGTTTAACAAACTGCAGGCTGAAACTAACAAGAACCTTACACACTCACCTTGCTCAGTTAAGATACAATCTTACACTGACAGAGACACAACGATGTCATCCATGGCCCACATCCACCTGACAGTGGGGCCCATGAGTTTTGTCCATCCAGTTTGTATATCACAACTGGATACTTTTCCACTTCTTCTCGGCAAAGACTTCTTTGACCGAATTGAACCTCTCATAGACTTTAAGCGGTTGAAACTTTGGGCTCAGGTGCAACAGCCGCATCCCCTGAAACCGCTACAACCGACTGTCAACTTGAGGTGCTATGCACCTAGACCACCTGACCAAAACGCCAGTCGACCGACCTGCACATTCCTTCCCCGTAGGGCCGGATCTCACCTGGTGTGTGACAAAAATCTCCACAGGCGTGGAGCAATTTAAAATCAGCAGAGATCAAAGAGAAACTCTCTCCAAACAGCGCGTAAAAGAAAATGCTACTAAATCCTGTGGTTCCCTTTGGGTATGCCACAGTTGTTGAATAACTCAAATTAAAATAAATCTTGTCGCGTTGAAATGCGCCGCAAACTTCTGCGACATCAGTCGCACCCACAAAGCTATTAGTACCGCAAAAACCACAGCGGAAAAACTGCATTTGCAAATCTCCCAACTTACGGAGCATCACAGACGTTACACTCTGACGCAGTGCTTTTGTATATAAAACTAACAGTAAGAAACAGCTACGCTGACTTAATAAAATTTCAAAGAAAAACTTTGAATCAATTGAGTTGAACATACCAAATTAAATGCTCAAATTTTTATCAGTCAATTTCATCTTAACCTTACATTTACTATTTAAATTTATTTCCTTGAAATAAATTAGCATGTAGTTAACCCATTATATTTCTTTAAATCTACTTAACTTATGTAGAAAATGTAATCCAAAATAGTCGAAAAAGACTAAATATGCCCATTATTTTATTTAGATGCACCAAGATCATCAAGTATCTAAATGATTTCACAGCTTTGAATTTCCCCAAGATTTTTGAGAGCAAAAATATTTCTCTAAAAGGAGTAGGACACATTAACAGTAACACACTGATAATTGAGCCACCAAGCCAATCCAATGATAATTCAAATTTTACTCAATTCTAATTTGATTTCAACCAGGTGAACACTAAAGTTGAGATCTTTTGTACCAGGTAAACCTGGATGAGTTTAAAATTTAAAATTCAATTAACTTGCATGTCCTTAATTGTGGGAGGAAGCCATAACAACCAGACGGACCCACACAAACACTAGGAGAATATGCAAGCTCCAAATTCTACCAATTAACCTTAAAGACATTCAATTAACTTTTATGTTGAGAAATTTAAAGCAATCTTCCGTTTCAATCGAAACAAAGAATAGGATCAATGATGCAGACCCACAGGGTCTCCAGACTGTTGAAACAGGTCAAACCCTGAACAAAGTAATACTCTTTAGAGTTTACCAACCTAGAAAACAAAAAAGTGCCTATGACATCAGCCTTTACAGCAAGCATCACCTAGGACAGTGATTTTCAACCTTTTTTGAGCCGCGGCACCCTTTTTATATTTACAAAATCCTGCGGCACACCACTGTCACGTGTCACACACTACTAACTTGACTGTCTCTACACGGTGCGTTAGCACGTTAGCAACATGTGCGGTACAGATATGACGTAACATAGTATACTATAGTCATGGAGCTGTATATGAGAAATAGAGAGCGCAGTCCCATTGCTGCACACTAAACGAAAACGTCCCTTCATGGACAGCGACATGACGCCTCCTAACCGGGCAAAATATTGACGAAGTACCCGGACGTTAATGCATTTTCAATGGAGATCCGCGACTGGACACACTCAGAAAAATGCTTGCAAAATACGTGTTAAAATGCCATTTTGTCCTGGATATCGAGCCAGTAAAATTAAATTACATTAAATTATGTCAGGAAAGTATTAAACTTACTCTGACACCCACACATTCACAAATATTAGTGTTGAAAGTTACACGGATCTGTGCTGTTCAAGCTACACTGCTCGGCTGAGCTGCTGCTGTGTTCAACGCAGTGCGGCTCCTAAAACCATTACAATACATTTCTATATATTATATTTTTACACAATTATCCTTTATTGACCGAGTTTCATTCATGAAGTCAGCAGTGTGTGTCTGTGTGCGGCAGCACAGCGCGGGTCATTAATCTCATTATTTTAAGGTGCAAAAAAAAAAAACTCCCCAGTTTTGTCGCACAATTTTTAGTCACTAACGACAAGAATTTTAACTAGACATTGGTCTAGCATTGGAAAATATCAACTAGACATAAGTGAAATTAATGATCCGTGTCATTGGGCGACACAGGTACGGCAGGAGACATACAGCTGTTTATCATCCAAATATCACGGACAAAGTGACAACAATAACCAAAACCACTTACTTATGGAAGGAAATATTGTCTCCCTTGTTCCTCCGTTTGTGACTTTGCCAACATGCGCAGCTTTCCGGCATATTCCACCTGTTTCTTGACGAGACTAAGTGAACTTCTATACACACAAATCACTAACTTGCGCGGAATTAAAATGGCGATCACGCCTCCTTGTCGGCACACGGCTCAGCGCTACTGCGCGCTTTGCTGCCATCTACTGGAATAAAAGAGCATTACACCATCTGCCACACTACTACAGCACATACACCCGATAATGGTGATATTTGATAATTGCCCACGGCACCCCTGACGATCGATCACGGCACCCCGGTTGAGAATCACTGGCCTAGGAGGACCTCGTCCATCATCAGCCACCGATGCCTCTTCTCGGCCAGCTTCTTCCTTTGATGAAGGAATCAACATCATCTATTCCTTCCTCAAATGGGGGGGATATGTAGCGCAATGGCCTCGATTAGACCTGATTAAATAAACTATATTAATCCTCTCTCAACCACAAAAACCCACTGGGACAGAGACTGTGTTTCCACCTCAGTGAAGAAATTCCTAAGTCATCTGGAGATCTTCAGATAAGTTTTGGAGACATCACCCCATGGTCGAACATCGCCTTCCAGAGAAAAACAAAGTTGTAATTCGTGAACTGCATGACATGATAATGGCTTAACGTCAGAATCTGAGCTTCTCCAAGACAGGAGAAACCCAAACTTTTATGGTCAAGATAAGACAGGACCTCTCCTCATCCGGGGGGGGGGACCCTTTCCCCACAACCAGATGGGCCATAAATCGTAGATTCGTCACAACTAACTTTTATCTTGAGTAAAACAAAGAGAAGACCTCTGGTTTGAAATAAGAATTTACATCAGTGGGTGATTCTTTAACTACGGGCACTATTGGCCTTGTAAATGTAATTTCCACCACACCATTGCCTTACAATATAAAGCACCTTGGGGCAACTGTTTGTTGTGATTTGGTGCTATATACATGTGCTCTGATGTCACTGTTTATCTCCGTAGAAACTACCCAAACAATCTTTCATACAAACTGTTTAGGGACATTACAGTGTTGTGGTGGAAATTACGGCAATAGTGTGGGAGAACTACATTTTGTTTAAAAAATATTGAATATTGAATACCCCAATTATGTTTTGATTATTTAATGATATTTTATTCAGAGATATTTTAAAACATTAGAAAAAACGTTTCTTTACCATTTTTATCATTGAAGATCAAAAGTCTGGGTGTGGGACAAGCACAAAACGGCAATATTTGCATATAATGATGCTGAAAAAAGGTGAAAAAGTCATCATAGACTACTAGAACAAATTTCTTAACACACTTTCATTGTAAAGATAACTATAAAAGTGTGAAATTTCCCCTTTTTTCTGTTTTTCATACAATATGATCAAAGGACATAAGTGCCCGTAGTCTAAGAATCACCCCAGTATGTCTCTCATTTATATCTAAAGACTTATAATGTTGTTGCATTTATTATTCAAATGAAATGCTTTGCATGTAGTCATTCCATTTATTGATGAGCTCATGTTAACTGATGTGTGTATGTGTGACCTTTTGGTTGTATCTAAAATGCTGATGTTGAAGTACTCTGTTCATCCAAAGGATGTGTTTAAATGTCTTGTAATAATGTGTTCATTTGGGTGCCTTAGAACAAATAGTATTTCAAATTAATGTGTTTAAATAGTTGAATCATTTCTGCCTGCTCTAAGACATGAAGTGTCTGTGAGATCACACAACCTCAATGGGCGGAGTTTAGTGACGAAAGTCCCCCTTTAAAAGTTAGAACACAGTCTGCCTCTTCGCTTCTCTCTTTCTCTGCCCTTCTCCCCCGCTCAGCACTCTGCTTGCCCTCTGCTCTTTCTCTCTTCTTTGCAAACGCTTAATTTTATTTTGGGCCAAGAGCCTTTGCTAAGCTAAGCTACCATGTGGTATTCATTCATTCTTTACCTTTGGGACAAACTCAAAGTTTAACCTGACGCTTTTAAGGTGCGTCAAGCTTTTGAACTTTTAAGAGAACTTCTCAGCTGAGCTCTTCAAATTAAGAGCGAATTTACAGAAAAAGCAACTTTTCCTTTTTCATTCAATTTTCAACGCTCTTATTAAAGTTTTAGTTTTTCTAAAGTCACAAAGACGTTAATTTGGCTCCAACCATTTTGAAAGCTACTAAGAACCATTTTCAACAAACACTTTCCACCTCTGGGTCACTGCAAGCTGACAACTTCGCTGATTCCACACCTGACTGCAGCAGCTGGTGAAACCAGCCGACACCAGCCCTGGGATCACACCGGGAACACCTCTGAGTGAACCCCTCCGACCCAGGTGAGCTCACGCTGCCCGATATCGACGACGGACGGACGGAACCAGCCCTCCAACAGCAGCTAATCGACCCAGTCCAGGCTCCATGAAGGTTTGTTGTCAATGAGTACAGGTGGCTCCTCATCTTTCTTTAAAGACATTCTTGTAATATTCTATTTCATAATTGGCTTCAAAATTCATCACTAAATTTCAATCAGATTAATTTACTTAAAGTTTTAAGCTTCACCTCTTTCTTCTAACGTCTCATGAGTAAGAAAATTGTTTCCCTGAATGTATTTTCATCACTGTCTATAAAATGCCAGTCAAATGATCATTTCTTGTATAAATTGTAAATATTTTCTGCTGTGGTTTATTTTGGGTACAGAAGGAAACTCTTGGTCAACCGTATTGAAGAATTCATGATTTTCAGATCAGAGATTGATTAAACCAAATTGAGACTAATTAACTTGAGACTGATAAATTAATGTTTAAATCAGAGTACCTATGCTCTTAACAATAAATAGGTGGTGCCCCATTAATGCTTAAATAATAAGTATTGAACCCTAAATCAATTATTTTGGTGACCTGTTATTTTGGGGCTGTTGGGTTTGCACCCCGTTTTTAAAGAAATGAGAGGCACAAACACTGAAAAGAAACCAGTCAGAGAGAGACAAATATATATATTTTTTGCTCTGCGCAGAGGAGGAGAACAATGAAGCAGCTTGTAAGTGCTCAGCTACAAAGCTCTCCTAAAAATCTCCTCGCCCAGCCTTTTATTTAGTTCATCAACATGAGAAAAAACAAACAAGGACAGTCGGGAGAGGTTACACATGAGTCATGTCTGCAAGAGGGAGATATAGGGACAAGGTGACTGCTGGAACCTTCCATTCCTGCGACATGAGCCTTGCGGCTCCCACAGCAGGATAAGGCACTTATGTAAAATGAAAAATAGTTTGCTCAATCATGAAGAACGCAGACAACAAGTCTTTCTTTATAAAACCTCCTCTTCTCACAAAGAGGAAAAATAATAAGCATAAACTATAAGAAAATAAATGATAATATAAGCATAAACTAAAGAAAATAAATGATAATATGAGCATGAACTATATAAAATCCTTGACATAATCCTCCCTGTTTATCGTTTATTTACATAAGGTTGTCATGTCCAAAACACACTTCAATAGAAAATTTGTCCACTTTAACCACTTGTCTTATTACATTTTCAGCTAAAGCTTCATAGGCTAAGAGTGTGTTAACTCATCACGTCAACAGTTCAAGCTTGAACTGGAGTTGTGAGCTTTTCAATATCATAATTCTCAACACAGTCATTATAGTTTTCTCCACTAAGGTCTGACTGTTTCAATGCTTGATATTTTGGCATAGTTTGTTGGAAAGCCAGATTACACTGTACAAATGTATTTGACACCATTTTGCCAACCATTGTTTTGATACAAGGGATCACACAACACATGCAAAGTCCAATCAGAATTAGGACTATAATAAGTGGTGTCACCATTTTCAATAGTAACTGCCACCATGGTCCTGAAGTCAACCAGGACCAGGGATTCCACCGGTTCACGGCTAGGGTGTCTTTATGCATTGCATCACAAAGTTTATTCAGCTCTTCCAATGCGTCCTGCACATCCACTGAATGAATGGAGTCTGTGATGAAAGTACAGCATGTTGTGTTCAGCAGAACACAAACTCCTCCCTGTGAACCAGTAAGCAAGTCTAAAACCATGCGATTTTGCATCACCATGGTACGTAAAGCATCTATTTGTGTTTTGAGCTGCTATTATTTTCTCAGTTACATTCATGAACAGACCCAATCGATAATTCAGAGTTTCAATCATTAATGATTTTTTTTATCCAGGGGAACAATGAATGTGCTATTTTATCTCCTACAGACCACAATTTTTGGTCCTTTGGTACATCCGAGCCCCACATGTGATCATGTGGTAACGCATCTGGGTATGTCGATCTCCTCCGTCTGGTGCTGCCATTCTTCTCTGTGGAGGTCCTTGGCACTACCACATATGTATGGTCAGTCACCTGGGTAGGTGCACACACACCACCCTAATTTGGTGGGAGACTCATGTACAGTCTGGAAGCACAAAGCCAATAGATGTCATCATACACCGGAGTACCATTTACAGGTGGTAGCAAAAACTTACTAACATAAGCACATGATTCATCTGTTCCCCATGGACAGGAGCCTGTATAATTACATCCCCGTCCAATGTGATGAAGATAAGTATCATCCACATAATATGTTTTGCTTAGGCTTAAATTATTTGATAAAACATATGTTTGGGTACACAGACGTTTCTTAATTTTACCTACAGTTTTATTCCCTGTCCCGTAAAAGCAAATCGGGAATGGCCGTTGTGATGACAATTTAACGTGATGATATTTTTGCATTTCCCTTCAGTCTAGTCAATGGAGCAGCACTTGGGCACGCTTGTACGTCTTCTGTTGAAATCCCTATCATATAAGTGGTTGCACTGAGGCAAGTGGTGTTACGTCTTGTCAGATTTGCTGAGAACTGTTGCCCCCGAAATACAGTTTGATTATGCATCTGTATGATAGGACATTCTGTCACCCTAGCAGGGTACGGTTTAGCCGTCTGAGCTGGGTGTGTTGAGGATATAGGCATTTGCGAACAAACATAATTAGTAACGTAATTCCATAGCCAATAAATGAACATATCTGTACCACATATTAGTATGGTATATATGAGGGTGTCCATCAGTCTTATTCACATTATGAATAAACCTCTTCTGATGTTGCTTGGGTTGTTCTCTGGCTCGGTCCACAGTGAGCTGCAATTCTTGGGTCAACCACCAGGCCAGGAATCCGAGGAGCACGAAACACACTAAGATCACAACGCAACCGGCTGCCCTACCAACAGTCCGGCAGAGGCGGCGCTGAGCACGCCGCTCCGGGGTCTGCTGTAGTTCAGTCATGATTGCTAGGATACAGTGTTGTTAACCAACCTCACCTAATAGTGCAAGGATCTCCCTGCTTCACTGGCGTTGAGACAATCTATTGCTAATTAAATAGACTCCCTTTGTAGCCAGACTTCCCCTTACACTGTGGAGGCAGCCAACACCCGCTGTATCTTACAGTGACTTAGATGTATCCACGTTGATCTCTCCGCTATCTTTACTGCAGTTGGTGTTGTTAACAGCACTTGGTATGGACCTTCCCAACGAGGACTGGACCAGTTCTTCCTCTTAATCACTCTGATGAACACCCAGTCTCCTGGCTGGACTACTGGAAGGCCGTCCTGTGGGAGATCAAAATTATTCGGAAGTAAATGTGTTTGAGTTATCTCTTTCTGTGTTAATGTCTTTTTCATAAAATCTGCTAATGTTTGTTCCTCATCTTTTTTTCTCTGTGAATTTTCAGACCTTTTGTCTGACTTAGTGCTTAGCTCAGATAAGATAATTATAGTGGGCGATTTTAATATCCACACAGATGCTGAGAATGACAGCCTCAACACTGCATTTAATCTATTATTGGACTCTATCGGCTTTGCTCAAAAAGTAAATGAGTCCACCCACCACTTTAATCATATCTTAGATCTTGTTCTGACTTATGGTATGGAAATAGAAGACTTAACAGTATTCCCTGAAAACTCCCTTCTGTCTGATCATTTTTTAATAACATTTACCCTGATGGACTACCCTGCAGTGGGGAATAAGTTTCATTACACTAGAAGTCTTTCAGAAAGCGCTGTAACTAGGTTTAAGGATATGATTCCTTCGTTATGTTCTCTAATGTCATATACCAACACAGAGCAGAGTAGCTACCTAAACTCTGTAAGGGAGTTAGAGTATCTCGTCAATAGTTTTACATCCTCTTTGAAGACAACTTTGGATGCTGTAGCTCCTCTGAAAAAGAGAGCTTTAAATCAGAAGTGTCTGACTCCGTGGTATAACTCACAAACTCGTAGCTTAAAGCAGATAACCCGTAAGTTGGAGAGGAAATGGCGTCTCACTAATTTAGAAGATCTTCACTTAGCCTGGAAAAAGAGTTTGTTGCTCTATAAAAAAGCCCTCCGTAAAGCTAGGACATCTTTCTACTCATCACTAATTGAAGAAAATAAGAATAACCTCAGGTTTCTTTTCAGCACTGTAGCCAGGCTGACAAAGAGTCAGAGCTCTATTGAGCTGAGTATTCCATTAACTTTAACTAGTAATGACTTCATGACTTTCTTTGCTAACAAAATTTTGACTATTAGAGAAAAAATTACTCATAACCATCCCAAAGATGTATCGTTATCTTTGGCTGCTGTCAGTGATGCCGGTATTTGGTTAGACTCTTTCTCTCCGGTTGTTCTGTCTGAGTTATTTTCATTGGTTGCTTCGTCCAAACCATCGGCATGTTTATTGGACCCCATTCCTGCCAGGCTGCTCAAGGAAGTCCTACCATTATTTAATGCTTCAATCTTAAATATGATCAATCTATCTTTGTTAGTTGGTTATGTACCACAGGCCTTTAAGGTGGCAGTAATTAAACCATTACTTAAAAAGCCATCACTTGACCCAGCTATCTTAGCTAATTATAGGCCAATTTCCAACCTTCCTTTTCTCTCAAAGATTCTTGAGAGGGTAGTTGTAAAACAGCTAACTGATCACCTGCAGAGGAATGGTCTATTTGAAGAGTTTCAGTCAGGTTTTAGAATTCATCATAGTACAGAAACAGCATTAGTGAAGGTTACAAATGATCTTCTTATGGCTTCGGACAGTGGACTTATCTCTGTGCTTGTTCTGTTGGACCTCAGTGCTGCTTTTGATACTGTTGACCATAAAATTTTATTACAGAGATTAGAGCATGTCATAGGTATTAAAGGCACTGCGCTGCGGTGGTTTGAATCATATTTGTCTAATAGATTACAGTTTGTTCATGTAAATGGGGAATCTTCTTCACAGACTAAAGTTAATTATGGAGTTCCACAAGGTTCTGTGCTAGGACCAATTTTATTCACTTTATACATGCTTCCCTTAGGCAGTATTATTAGACGGTATTGCTTAAATTTTCATTGTTACGCAGATGATACCCAGCTTTATCTATCCATGAAGCCAGAGGATACACACCAATTAGCTAAACTGCAGGATTGTCTTACAGACATAAAGACATGGATGACCTCTAATTTCCTGCTTTTAAACTCAGATAAAACTGAAGTTATTGTACTTGGCCCCACAAATCTTAGAAGCATGGTGTCTAACCAGATCGTTACTCTGGATGGCATTTCCCTGATCTCTAGTAATACTGTGAGAAATCTTGGAGTCATTTTTGATCAGGATATGTCATTCAAAGCGCATATTAAACAAATATGTAGGACTGCCTTTTTGCATTTACGCAATATCTCTAAAATCAGAAAGGTCTTGTCTCAGAGTGATGCTGAAAAACTAATTCATGCATTTATTTCCTCTTGGCTGGACTATTGTAATTCATTATTATCAGGTTGTCCTAAAAGTTCCCTAAAAAGCCTTCAGTTGGTTCAGAATGCTGCAGCTAGAGTACTGACGGGGACTAGCAGGAGAGAGCATATCTCACCCGTGTTGGCCTCTCTTCATTGGCTTCCTGTTAATTCTAGAATAGAATTTAAAATTCTTCTTCTTACTTATAAGGTTTTGAATAATCAGGTCGCATCTTATCTTAGGGACCTCGTAGTACCATATTACCCCATTAGAGCGCTTCGCTCTCAGACTGCGGGCTTACTTGTAGTTCCTAGGGTTTGTAAGAGTAGAATGGGAGCCAGAGCCTTCAGCTTTCAGGCTCCTCTCCTGTGGAACCAGCTCCCAATTCAGATCAGGGAGACAGATACCCTCTCTACTTTTAAGATTAGGCTTAAAACTTTCCTTTTCGCTAAGGCTTATAGTTAGGGCTGGATCGGGTGACCCTGGACCATCCCTTGGTTATGCTGCTTTAGACGTAGATTGTGGGGGGGTTCCCATGATGCACTGTTTCTTTCTCTTTTTGCTCCGTATGCATCACTCTGCATTTAATCATTAGTGATCGATCTCTGCCCCCCTTCACGGCATGTCTTTTTCCTGGTTTTTTCCCTCAGCCCCAACCAGTCTCAGCAGAAGACTGCCTCTCCCTGAGCCTGGTTCTGCTGGAGGTTTCTTCCTGTTAAAAGGGAGTTTTTCCTTCCCACTGTTGCCAAGTGCTTGCTCATAGGGGGTCGTTTTGACCGTTGGGGTTTTTCATAATTATTGTATGGCCTTGCCTTACAATATGGAGTGCCTTGGGGCAATTGTTTGTTGTGATTTGGCGCTATATAAGAAAAAAGTTGATTGATTGATTGATCAGGGAGACAGACACCCTCTCTACTTTTAAGATTAGGCTTAAAACTTTCCTTTTTGCTAAAGCTTATAGTTAGGGCTGGATCAGGTGACCCTGAACCATCCCTTAGTTATGCTGCTATAGACTTAGACTGCTGGGGGGTTCCCATGATGCATTGAGTGTTTCTTTCTCTTTTTGCTCTGTATGCACCACTCTGCATTTAATCATTAGTGATTGATCTCTGCTCCCCTCCACAGCATGTCTTTTTCCTGGTTCTCTCCCTCAGCCCCAACCAGTCCCAGCAGAAGACTGCCCCTCCCTGAGCCTGGTTCTGCTGGAGGTTTCTTCCTGTTAAAAGGGAGTTTTTCCTTCCCACTGTAGCCAAGTGCTTGCTCAGAGGGGGTCGTTTTGACCATTGGGGTTTTTACATAATTATTGTATGGCCTTGCCTTACAATATAAAGCGCCTTGGGGCAACTGTTTGTTGTGATTTGGCACTATATAAATAAAATTGATTGATTGATTGATTGATCTGCTGTTTTAGTATCCATGTCAAAAATTGGTAGACGATATGGTCGTCCATAAAGTATCTCAAGTGGTGTTGGTGTTATTCTCATATACAATTTTACTAGGTCCAAACATTCAATCCAGGTTCGTTTTGTCTCTTCCATACATTTCCTTAATCTTATTTTTATTGTGCCATTTGTCCTTTCCACTAATCCTGCACTTTGTGGGTGGTAAGCACAATGATGTTTTAACTTAATTTTCATGTGTTCTGCTACTCTTTGTACAACTTCATTTACAAAATGTGTTCCATTATCACTGTACAATGTCTCTGGTATTCCATAATACGGAATAATTGTCTTACACAATGCTTTTGCTACTGTTAAAGCATCTGCTTTTTGTGATGGAACAATTTCTACCCATTTTGAAAAGGCATCAATTAATACTAGACAGTATTGATAAGGTCCACATTGATTTAGTTCAATAAAGTCCATATGAACAATTTGAAAAGGATACTGTGGTTTTGGGAATTGCCCTCTCCGGGGTCTTATATTTCCCTTTCAATCAGGTAACACAGGCTTTACAAAATTTTGTTGAGTATAAATTAAATCCATAGGTAGTAAAGTATTGATCTACCATATATACCATCCCCCCTGTCGACACATGCGTTAACCCATGCGTCGTAATTGCGGCTGCTTTGAATAAGCTTTTGGGTAGGATGGCCCTTACAAAAAAAATCTATAGGAAATCTATAGGAAATTCTATAGGCATGGCCTATAGGTTGCTATAGGCTAGTCTATAGAATTTCCATAGACAAGCCTATTGAGCAACCTATAGGCTTCTACAGAAAAACCTATAAGTGCCTATAGGCAATTGGGACGTTTCACCTATTGGATCCCATAGGCAGTCCTATAGGGCCAGCTATAAGAACCTATAGGCCAACCCATAGGATCTCTATAGGAACCTATAGGGAAACCCATAGCATTTCTATTGGAACCCGTAGGGCCCCCATAAGAACCCATAGGCCAACCTATAGGAATTCTATAAGAACCTATACTATAACCTATAGGATTTCTATCAGAACCTATAGATCAACCTATAGGAGCTTATACGATAGCCTATAGGATTTCTATCTAAACCTATAGATCAACCTATAGGAGCTTATACGATAGCCTATAGGATTTCTATGTAACCTATAGATTAACCTATAGGCTCTCTATAAGAACCTACAAGTCATGCCATAAAATATACAAAGGATAATAGGAACAATTAAACATTTAAATATAACATTTATTTCACAAATAAACAATACACAAACAGTGACAATTTAACTTTGTATTGGATGAAATATTGAACATTAGGGGAAGGCTTGGTTTGCTTGGCTTGGTTTGCTTTCCGTGTTCAACAGGTGAGTGATGGCCGTTTTGACTGGTTTAGCATCAGGAGACCGGGTCTGTTCTTTGATATAATCTGCATATGAAAAATAAATAAATAAATAAATTAAATCTGTGAATTGTGGATGCAGCATACAGATAAAACAAAACCAACCAGCATAGGGTTTAACAGCAATTAAAATGGTTATTTAAAAATAATTCTCCAAGAAATATTACTTAAAAATGATACCACCAGTTCCCAAAGCAGGGGAAAAACATTACCGTATTTCCTCTATTAGAAGCGCATGGGCTTATGTAAATAATGTTTTTTTTTTTTTTTAATGGTCAAAATGTTTCTGTTTCGAAAGAATTTAATTTTTGGTCTAGATGCGCCTCTATTGGACGTGTGCTTCTCATAGAGGAAATATGTTATATGTAAGGCATTGCATTAATATTGTTATTGTTCTGCCAGTTAACTTACCAATTGCGAACTCTACACCAGGCAGCTTCTTTTTGGCACTCATATCTTTAAAAGCGTTGCTTTTATTCCCAGTGAGGGAAGATGACTGTAGTAATTCTGGTGTGTGAATCATCCGCAGCAGGGTGTTTGTGTATTCTTTAACATTTGTTTTTTTGGCATTTAGTAATCTCTTTTGCCAAACTGTTATGGCCACCCCTGGCCACAAAGTTACCTGAAATTAAAAGACACTAGGTTAGGCACAAAATAAAGCTTGAGATGATGTACAACAGTAAGAAAAGTTTCCTACAACAAACAGTATACAAAGCATTGTCTAGAATAAGAAAAACATATTTTTTTTCCACCATGGAGGCTTGAAGTGCACAAATGGAAGAAAAAATATCATTGCCTGGGTTTAATTTTGAATATTCCATTATTATTGCACCTACCATGTCCTCGCCACTTGTGTCTTCGGAATGAGCTGGTGAACAAGCAGCAGAAGATGAAGTGGACGCATGTGCAGGAGAGGCATGCTGTGAAGAGCATGGTGCAGCTTTGAACTTTTTTACCACATCCAGTAAATCAGGCAAGTCTAAAAGAAAGATTTGTGAGGATTAAAAATTCAAGCTAAACTACAAAAATCGCCAAAAGTTCATGACAACTGAAGATGGCCTGCTACTGCTTGTGGTAAGATTTATATATACAACTGTCATCATTTCTGTTCAAATGTGAAAATTTGTTTGTATACACAAATTATAGAAATAATTCATGGAAAATAAATGTCTACACTTCAACAAGTAATATTTGTCATCCACTTAATACTGGGGCTTAGTAAATCACTTTCTAGACTGATTCACTGTGGCCCGGTTACATGTGACACACACGAGTCATGCTATCAAATAGCTGATAGACTGGAGAAGACATAACACATGCTCATCAGTTGGACGGGGTAGTCTTCTAACTAATAATTTTTTGGGCCACCTTTCCTCTTGTGAGAAATAAATGCAAAGACACTGACATCCACAAAATTTACTTTTGATAGGAAAAAACTGACTTCACTTGCCACTTACTTTTACCCTTAATGCATCCAAAAACAAAACACAAATTTATAAGGGTAATGTCTTTATGTATAAAAATATGGCATACCTGCTGTAAATATATTTGTAGTTTTGCAGATATAGCTACTGATTCATTGTGCCCCAGTTTCCCCTATGACCAAAACTATTAGATATATGATTTTTTTTTTTTTAATCTCCACGTGTGGTCTCTCACGTTTCAGGCATACTATTGTTATTTCTACCTGGTTCTTTTTATGTAAAATTCTGCCCCTTACCAAAAACCAAACCATTGTATTCCTCATTTTGAGTTTATTCAAGGTCATGTTAGAAACCAGGCCTGGGACCCTCACAGACAGTGTCCATCTTGTGAAAGGCCCCTAAAATGAGTCATACAACACTTTTTATACCTTGTGGGTGTTAACATAGGTGTGGTTTAGTCTAACATTTCTAATGTTACTAGCTTTCACCAACAGGGGGAGCTCTCCCTGTGTCTGAAACTTGGACAGATAGAGTAAAACTTAACATATTTCTCCGAACGTCCAAACAACACAAATACTTAATAGCTAACATAAAAAAATAATTAGCACAGATATATATATATATATATATATATATATACAAAAAAACTTCCATTTTGTGTGATAGCATTTAAGATCTACAGTGAAGCTTTAGGCTACAAGGTAGGCATAGTGGTTGAAGTCAGTTTGAAAAACAAGTTGTCTTTCATTTTAATTTCTCACCTAAAAAACGAACTGAACTTTGAACTAATTCAAAATTGAAATGGTGATCTATGAATGTTAACAGTTCACTTTGAACATGTGTGAACTGACCTTTGAACTAGTTCATGAAAAGTGTGAACTTGCACAACACTGATCAAGACTACACATGGACATTTTATACTTACTTCTCATATTCTCAAGGGCCAAATGCAGCCGCTTATTTCTTGCCAAAAGTTTAGCATTTGCTTTTGTGAGGTTGTTGACCTTCTCTTTCAGCTGTAAATAAATGCAGATTGTTCAATAATTATACAAAGTCAAAATGATTGACACTATTGCCACTGGGTGTTTTATATGAGTTAAAAAGGACAATGGGGTGCTCACCAATGCAATCTCCATGCCCTTGTCCATTACTTCATCATCTTCACTCTGTAACAGAATAATAATCATGATTAATTTAACCCTACTGAAATTAAACAAAGAGTTGCGATTACAAATAAAGCAAGCAAAGAACAATAAGAATTGTAGATGTAGCTTACCTCAGGACTCAAAATACATTCTTCTTCTTGTGAAGCCGCTGTGGTCTGTACATGTGTGGTAAAAAGAACAGTTTAATATGATGTGTATGTAAAGCATGCCAGTTAATGTAATTTATCTCTATATACTATTATACGATTCCTTGGAAATAATCATAATGTTACTTTATACATACCTTCTCTTTCATTTCCTTCTCTATAGCTCTTGCCAGTTCTTCATCATTGTTCTTTGAAACCACTTTCTTTTTCTTATTAATCTACAGAGACAAAATTATATTGCAGCATTAACAAAGTGAAATCCACACGACAAGGACATACACAGACACTATCATAGTGCATTCATGAAGAAAACAATCCCTAAACTACCATTAAGAGAGCAATGTTACTGGATGGCATACGCTGTCAAAATCACCATCAAATTCCAGAAGAAGTATTTCTTTTACAAAAACTGCACAAATGCTGTGAACTTATTTTCAGTTTCTCAATTGAGATAATGGTGAAATTTGCAGGACATGAAAGCATGTAAATTTAAATACCATGTTGATAAATTGCCTCAAATAGGCACAAGTATTGTTTGTTTTGTGTCAGATACAATGAGGGTGTCTATTTCAGGGAGGAAATTTACAGATCACTGATGATTCAAGAAGCAAATATAGAAAACGGTACCTGCAATAATGGACGATCATCTTCATCTTCTGAGGATGAATCAAACCTTGGGTTTTTCACTCGCACCCTTTTCTGGTTTGGTGTCTGCAAACATACATTTGTATTCTTTGCATACTTATTTGCTGCTTGGCGCAAGCTTGGAAGATCATCTGAAATAGAAGGTACATGAATGTTAATTCTGTAAGGTATTAGGATGTGATATTTAATTATTTTCACCAGATGTATTATTTTGCATGTTTAAAATCTAAATATATACCTCTCAAGGGTATTTCACACTGGACACTTCATAAGCTTCAGGTAACGCCTACCAACGCTTTAACGCTTCGGAAGCAGCAAGGGGGTGGAGATTGCTACATCACACTTTGGCTGTTTCCACAACCTGAAAAAAGTTCAGCGATCACCATGTTTCTTCAGAAAACTGCTCTATAACTGAGCAGTCCTGTGACACGTTTCTGTTTTGTACAGATCAGTGGTTTCTGCGCCGATCTCTTATGTAGAGATCAGCGGTTTCTAACACTAGTCTTCCGTGTTTTGGCTATGTCACAGCTCAGTGTCAAAAAGTTGGACTGGGTTGAACTTTGACCGCGTCCGCCTGTCGACAAGCGGCAATGTGCACTCCCATCAGAAGCGTCGCTTTAGCTTTTGGCGTGACGCTTCTTACGTCTCTAAAAAGCAACGCGTCTCATTGACAATAATGCTTTTTAGACCGATTCGTGATGCCTCTGACGTGTCCAGTGTGAAAGGCCCATTACTTCTGTGAAAATTTCAACCTAAGTGTAACATACTGAGTTGAAAATGTCAAAAATGATTCATTTTTTCAGACCAATTTGCATACTATTTGCATAAGCAATCTTTCAGGTGTGTAAATATATCTAATAGTTTACCATAATCAAAACATACACATAGCCATTTAAACATCTAAGATACACTGATTCTATATAATATGGGCATTTAAACTTGCAATAATAGTAATAAGGTCAATGACCTTTTTGATATGCAAATTAGCAATTATCTCAGTTTGACCATTTCAATTGCTCAATGGATTTGGATGGATTTTGTAGCAAAAAGATCCCCGTGTAAATGGCTTCAAAATGGTGTCTCAGAATTTCTAAGTTCGGCTTAGATAACAGTATTTTCTAATTTATAGGATAAAAATCATGATTTTTATTAATTAAAAAATAAATGTTAGCAGTCTATTTTTTAATTTTGTAATTATTTGATTTAATAGAAGAGTATTTAAGCTTTATAAAAATATATGGTTGTTGGGGGTTACTGCAGCTTTGTCATTACTGTATTATTATTTATTTTCTGTTACCATTTATTCCTGGAGCATGTTATCCCTAAATAAGGCCAAAAAGAATATGATGCCCCCTAAATAATACATAAGCTTGTAAGGAAACTAGAACCACCCACTGTGGTCATATATTGTGAAAATACTTAACCGCCAGTTTTCAAAATGTATGCGCGGCAGTTTTTTGCCTGGTAACTCTTCAAGTGGATCTCTTCTTTCCCAGGTTTCTTCATCAAATTCGTGTTTAAAGGCCATTTAACAATAACCTGAGGGAAAAGAAACACAATGTGACAAAATATTACATATATAATTTGGGGCATTTTAAATTAATTTATTGCTGAGGTCTGTGTAGTCACACATTGTACCTTAGGGGTAACATAATGCGATTATATTTTGTAATGGAACTCATAGGAAAGTAGAAATGAACACTATGGAATTTAATTATGCTGTAGATAAAAAGTGCCTGGTTATTACAAAACATGAATTTCATCTTTTGTGCTGTTAGCAAACAACCAATCAACAGGACAAATGAACTTGTACATGACACAATGGAGGGAGGGTGTCCTTGCATAAATAGGGCGAGCATTGCAAACAAATTGAGCATGTTTTATTCAATGGTAAAATGAGTTTCCTAGTCCAGAACTAGTGTTGAAGCAGGTCTTAGATTCACCTTCAAAATGCTGGTCGAAATAAGCAAGATTGGAGTTCCGGGTGCGCATGTGCGAGTTGAACATCTGGTAGGCAGCTCGGTATAAACAATCGTCAATCGTGAAGCATTGTTGAATCGATTTAAAACTGAAATCGAATATTAACACAAAAAGTATTTACGAGATGAAATGGGCAGAACACAGCAGGACCGGACTTGGGAGTCCATTGTTTCCTTTTGTTGATACTCCCATCGGTGTTTACAGCCCCCCTGACGATTGCAGCGAGCCATTTCTCACTCCTGTATTTCTCAGATGGTATAATATAAGAGAGAAAACTGACCCACCTTTCGTCAAAAAAGTGACAGCTGCCAATCAAAATCGGCCACGTCACTAAGCCCCGCCCCCTCTATGACGTCATAGCCAATCAGAATTGATGACGTCACTATGTCCTGCCCCTAAGCCTCTCCCCTAGTCCCGCCTCCAAGCCCCGCCTCTTATGACATCACAGCCAATCATAATCAATGACGTCATTATACCCCGCCCCCAAGCCCCGCCCCTAGTCCCGCCTCTGAGCCCCCGCCCCTTATGACGTCACATCCAATCAGAGTCGATGACGTCAGTATGTCCCGCCCCTAAGCCCCGCCTCCCGGCTCCTCCCCTAGTTCCGCCCCTGGCTCCTCCCCTAGCCCCACCCCCAAGCTCCTCCCCTAACCCCGGCCAAGCACCGCCTCCAAGCCATACCTCCCCTCCCACCCAGGGTCTAATATTTTAATGTCATTCTATTTCATGAATTAAAGAATGATTAAAAATACCTAGATCTTTTTAATGTATTAAAGAATTAACTAATTCTGAAATAATTAAACATAAATCACTGTCTATTATTTAATGCCCCTTTAATATCTTTAATTCTTAAATTATTACGTTTCCTTTTCTGTTTTTTAATTCGTAAATTAAAGAAGGGGAACAAATACCCGTCTCTCTCGGCTGTAAGTCTTTGCAGCAAGACGGTCAAATACCCACGCATAGAGCCGCTCGCGGAAACATGACCCCACGGCTGTAAAACCTGTTGCAGACGCTGTGTCTGTGTGAGTGCGTGTGTGTGTGCGTGTGTGTGTGTGTGTGTGTGTGTGTGTGTGTGGCGGGACACCCGCTGAGCGGAGATGCTGCCCCGAGGTGATGAACCCGAAGAACAATAAACAATGCTCCTTATCACTCACGCCAGATGATGTTTTCTTTTAAGATATTAGCCGATCGATCATGGGGCGCGGGACACCCGCTGAGCGGAGATGCTGCTCCGAGCCCGAACAATAAACAATGCTCCTTATCACTTACGCCAAACGGTGTTTTTAGAGCAAAAGGTAAGGAATTACGCCCCGCGGACGAAGAAGGGTTTAAAAATCCCCTTTCGACGATAGAGTGACATACAGCATTCACCATGGCGAGACGAACTCCGATCCTCCGCTACATCTGCGAGACCCCGGTTAACATCACCATGACAACAGAAGGCTCGCTTGCCCCAAAAAAAGCGAGAATGTACGTCAGCCGTCTGAGCCAGCCGATACCGGAGGAAGATCTGACGTACAGCCTGGAGGGGCACGAACGTTTAACTTACACGTTCGACCCGTATTATGCCCAAGTAAGTTTCTTCACTCTGGCCGAGGGTGAGACTGCCACTCGAGGAACCCCACGGGTGGCGCTTACTTCCGCCGATTGGGGTGTCTTCTCCGCGGCGGCGGGCTCGATGATTCGCGACACGGTCAACCCTGAACCTCCAGGAGATCGGACGCCGGAAAAGAAGAAAACACGCTTCCAACTCACCTGGCTCAGCGCCCAGGGGCCTCGCTATAGGGTGATATTCCAGCGTGGACCTCCTGACACTGTCTCTGAGGGTGAAATTAAGTTGGAGCGGGTTAGTGCCAGCGGCCACGTCAGAAGCGTCACAGCTGCGGCTGAGAGCTGGCATGAGATGTTCAACACCTGCAACGACAGGATTACGGGCCTCTTTACAAGGTGCCTGGCCTGGAGGGACGTTATCGAAGTCCGAAAAAACTTGGCCCCTCTTTTTACTTAAAAAAAATAAATAAAAAAATAAAATAAAAAAAAAAATAAAAAAAAAAAAATAAATAAAAAAAACTCTGACGTAGCTCCTCCCCGCATGCACGGGGATTTCTATAAAAACCAGGGGACCACATCTCATTCAAGCATCGGACGACGAACCAGCATGAGCTCCTCAACCTCTCCCATTGCAGCGGCCGACGACATCGCTTGTGACTGCGCGCTCGACTGTGGAAGAGACCGGCCCTCCCTGAGCCAGGCTTCACGGACCCGCGGTGGGTACGAGAGCCCGTGGGGAGTTCAGCTCGAGGCGGTCTGGGGCGAGATCCATCCTTCTCACGCGCTCTCCAGCCCGGGAGGCGTGGGGTCTCTTCCCGCTGTCACGGAGGCCGCGAGTCCGCGGGAGGTACAAGACCTCGAGCCGGCTGAGAAATACGCCACATCTTTCGCATCTGACCGGCCAGACGGGTTCCTGTCAGAGGAATTCCTGAAAACGGTGAAAGTCGGCGTGGCACACTTACTTTTGGCTGTGATCAAAAGTTACAGACAAAAACTCTGTTACGGGTGTGAGATCGATCACCCCAGCCAGCGCCAGCACGAGTGCCTGGACCCGTTAAATGAATATTTCTTTACCGGACATTTTGAGAGATTAATGGTGAGACTCTGGAGACCGACCTTCATCCCGGCTGTGGTAAAGCTCCTAGCCCAGCGCTTCCTCAACCCATCGGCTGCGAGGGTTCAGGGGGCGGTAGAAAACATCCTCACTGAGCTGAAATACACTGATAATTTTGAAGCAAAGATCAACGAACTGTACACATGTTTCGGTGAAGACGCAGATCTCGACCTGGAGGGGATGGTAGCCGTCTATAACCCAGACGACTGAAGAAAAACCTGCTTTTTTTTTGTTTTTGTTTTTTTTGGGTTTTTTTTTAAATATCATTATATTGTTTTACAGTCATGGGTAATTGTGTGATGATTCTCTTTCAAAGCTTGCGGGAAGTTTATATTATACGTGGACTCTCGTATAAGCTGGAGCGGGTAGTCATTCGCAGGCTGGAGATCCCAGACGCCCCGCCTTTATGCGCTATGGAGAGGGTCTTCGACGTTATCAGACGTCGCCCCGGGCCCGGAGTCTGGACAGATCATATCTACAGCGCGGCTCTCCATTCATCTGAAAAATCTCTGTACAACGTATTACTGAAAATCTCTGTTTTGACCACTGACGATTTTACACGGTGTAATACGATGCATCTGCTTACATTATACACTCTGTTTGTGGATGTGATAGCGTGCCGGGTGAAACAGATGGGGGTGTCCAGAGGGGAGATTGTTCCTACACTTTTACAGCTGAATACTGAAATAAACCGTAAATGCGGGGGAGATGTATTACTGAGAGTTTTCCAGTTTTGTACGTGAACGTATGCTTTTTTCCTTCACGTATGCTGTGTTTAATAAACATGAACAATTGCTTTTTTCTCTGTGTGTGACTTTAATGAATGTAATAAAGCACATATTCTAAACCTTATACAGCCTGTGTTCTTTCCTATAATATTGTTGAAAAAGGGTGAAATGTTTTTCATATTGCAAGACAGAGTCATACAAACGAGGTTTTGGTGGAAAAAAGGTGCTCGTATGAATTAATGAGGGGTTTTAACACGGTCTCATTAAAAGGTCGAGGCTGCTCTGTGAGCGCTCTCCGCGGTGCTGAATCAGAGTTCAATTTAACGTTTCCAAGAGCTCCTATTTAAAACGTATACTTTTTTCCTTCACGCATGTTGTGTTTAATAAACATGAACAATTGCTTTTTTCTCTGTGCGTGACTTTAATGAATGTAATAAAGCATATATTCTAAACCTTATACGGCCTGTGTTCTTTCCTATAATATTGTTGAAAAAGGGTGAAATGTTTTACAAATCAAATTTATATAGTGCCAAAACCACAACAAAACAGTTGCCTCAAGGCGCTTCATATTGCAAGACAGAGTCATACAAACGAGGTTTTGGTGGAAAAAAGGTGCTCGTATGAATTAATGAGGGGTTTTAACACGGTCTTATTAAAAGCTCGAGGCTGCTCTGTGAGCGCTCTCCGCGGTGCTGAATCAGAGTTCAATTTAAAACAAAAGACTAATATTTATGGTCGCTAAAACATATAAAAATGCAAAAGGACTATCCGGTTCATCATTCTGAAGAGATCCGTCTTAAAAGATGGGTGATGAGGGTTTAATGAAGGATGTATATTATAGTCCGGTAAATCCGGGGAGTTTTGGAGGGCCGGAGCGTTTACGCAGGGCTCTGCATGATCAACACAGCTCTAAAATTCGTATGAAGCATATCAGAGATTTCCTGTCGGGGGAAGATGCATACACATTACACAAACCTGCCAGGACGCATTTTCCAAGAAATAGAGTATTTGTCACAAACCCGCTTAACCAATTTCAGGCGGATTTATGCGACATGCAGGGGTTATCAGATTTTAACGACGGGTACAAGTACCTGCTGACCGTTATCGATATCTTCTCAAAAAAAGCGTATGCCAGACCTCTGAAGTCAAAGCAAGGGCGCGAAGTCTCACAGGCCTTTGCCTCACTCTTAAAGCAGAGCGGGGTGCCTCTGAAGATGCAGACTGATGCCGGGAAAGAGTTTTTTAACAAACCGTTCAAGGATTTAATGAAAAAACACCGGATTCTACATTTTGCCACCGCAAGTGATCTGAAAGCCTCGGTTGTCGAGAGGTTTAATCGCACGCTAAAGACGAGAATGTGGAGATATTTTACTGCTAAAAACACGAGAAGATACATCGACGTCCTACCGTCTTTACTCACGGCTTATAACGAGAGTTATCATAAAAGCATTAAGATGAGGCCGAATGAGGTTAATGATCGAAATGTCGATCAAGTGTTTCAAAATTTGTATGGGGCATCCACCCTACGCAGGAGGCCTGTGAAGTGTAAATATAAGGTCGGAGATATAGTCAGGGTCTCCAAGCTCAGGGGAGTTTTTGATAAAAAATATGAACAAAGTTTTACGGATGAAATGTTCACGGTGTCAGAATGTATACAACGTACGCCGCCCGTTTATAAATTGAAAGATTATGACGGTGAGATCATTGAAGGCTCATTCTATGAACCGGAATTGCAGAAGGTTAAAATAGCAAAAGACAGACCCTATCAGGTTCAAGAAATTATTCGTGAACGTTTTACCAAGGGAAAGAAATTTGTATTTGTCAGATGGAAAAATTGGCCCGAGAAATTTAACTCCTGGGTTCCCGCGGACCAGCTGATGGCCGTATAAATATGAGAACTTCCATCTTCAACCGACATATGAGAAATGGATCGGGATCTGAAACACGGACTTTATATGACTCTGCCTTCAAACGCCAGCCTAAAAGTATTCCCGGACAACACAATTTCATGCTACCAGGTGGACTTGGCTCGACACCTGGATCTAGAGGGTGACTGGGATGTGGCGCTGACGGAAATTTGTTATCCGCACACCTGGTTAAATATCCCGGAAAAGCCTTCCTGTACGTTCCAGGTGATGAAAATTACGGGCAAGAACAAACTCGCCGTTCACTCGCGATATTTTGACACGGGATATTATGATAACTTTGAGGTTATTGCAGGGCTGATAAACCCTCGTTTGAAGACTATAGATCCGAATCTGACTTTAAAATATGACGATATCCAGAAAAAGTTTCTGTGGGAAGGAGACGGTACCAGCCAGGTATATTTTGAAGCCCCGACGGCGTACATGCTGGGGATGCACCCTAATCAATGGCTGAGATGCGGACCCGGGGTCACGAGCTGTCCCCGCTACCCCGATATAAAAGCAGGGATGTATCACCTGTTCTGTTATACAGACGTTGTACAGCCTCAGGCGGTGGGTGACGCTTTTGCTCCTCTCCTCCGAGCGTTCGAAATTGGAGGTCGTTTCGGGGAAATAATTACAAAGAAATTCAACCCCGCTTATTACATCCCGGTCTCCAAAAGACATATTGAGACAATACGCATCGAAATCAAAAGCGATCAAGATCAAACGGTGGATTTCAGATACGGTAAAGTGGTTGTGACATTACATTTTAAACCGGCAGGATAAAAAAAAATGGCTGGGGCAGCGCACAAAGCCGACATTTATAGATTTGTGCCTTACTATGAAAATCAAGTCGGGAACGGCCTTCACGGCTTCCACGGCGCTCCTGTTATGTACGGGCGCGGGCTCGGGAACATATTTTCGAAACTGTTCAAATTTGTGTCGCCGCTGATTAAACAAGGATACACGATCGCCAAACCTCACCTGAAAAACGCAGCCCGAAGCATCGCTTCCGACGTAGTGAGCCGCGTTGTTGAGAGGGCCGGACGGAGTCAGGAGCCCGAGCAGCAGCGGGGGTCCGGGATCATGGTGCTCTCAAGAAGGCCCCGGAAACGCCCCCCGGGGAAACGGGTCAAAACGGTTAAAAAGCGAAAGACCCCCGGAAAAAGCAGAACAGTTCGAAGGAAGCATAAGAAGAGGAGGTTGTCCGGGGATATTTTCTCTTAAACAATGTCTCTTTTGCGAAATAATTCCCCCGAATGCACCATGAGCGAATTGGATTTATTCGCCGTCCCCGGGACCCAGCTGTCCATCGAGCAAAGCCAATACGTTGAAGTCAGCCCGTTATCAGCCCTGACGGACATGGGCCCTATCGAGTTTTTTATCTCCGGAGACGGTGAGAGGTATTTAGACCTCAATAATACGCTGCTTTATCTGCGAATGAAAATTACAAACGCCGACGGGACTGACCTGGCTAATGACGCCCGCGTGGGCGTCATAAATTATCCTCTCAATACGATTTTCTCACAAGTCGACGTGACTCTGGGTGACCGGCTGATTTCCCAGTCCAGCGCGACGCACCCGTACAGGGCAATGATTGAGACGCTGCTGAACTTTTCCCCCGCTTCATTGAAATCGCAGTTCACGGGCGGTTTGTTTTACAAGGACACCCCGGGTCAGCACAATTCGACCGCTGTGGATGACGCGGGCCCGAATAAAGGCCTCGTGAGCAGAGCGCGCTTTAGCGCCGAATCGCGTGAATTTCAAGTTCAGGGTCCGCTGCACGCGGACATATTTTTCAGCGAGAGGCTTCTTCTGAATAACATTGATCTAAGAGTTAAATTAATTCGAGCCAGCGATGCTTTCTGCCTGATGGGGCTGGCGGCCTCCACTTTCAAGCTGAAAATTCTGGGCGCGTCCCTATTCGTTAAGAAAGTCACCGTATCCCCTGCAGTGAGATTGGGCCACTCCGCGGCTCTCATGAAAGGGAACGCCGTGTACCCGTTATCACGAATCAACGTTAAGACTTACGTGATCCCCAGCCATTCCAGGATATGCAACCAGGAGAACCTGTTTTTAGGAACCATGCCCAAATATGTGGTTCTGGGTATGGTGAATCACAATGCATTCAGTGGGAGAAGAGATCTGTCCCCGTTTGAATTTGCACACTATGACCTGGAGTACCTCGCACTCAGTCAAAACGGGAGACAGCTGCCGGCTAAAGCTTTCCAGCCTGAATTTAACAACGAACTCTCTGTCAGGGAGTTTTACAATCTCTACACCGCGACCGGACGACACCTCAAAGACCAGCCTCTCTGTATAGACCGGGAGGATTTTGCGCGCGGCTACGCGCTGTACGTCTTCAATTTAAACCCGGAGGAGGACAGCGGCGCTCTGAGCCCCGTCTCCACAGGCACCCTGCGACTTGAAATGAGATTCAGAGTCGCGACTCCGCATACCACCACGCTGATAGTGTACGCGTGTTATGATTCTCTCCTGGAGATTAATTCCAAGCGACAGGTCCTTGTGGATTTTTACTGATGAACACCCTGGAATTGGACGCTGTTATGAGGGGCTTAATAGGAGACCTGTTTGCCGGTGTTTTTGCGTCTGACGAGTTATTCCGGATCAAGCCGGGCCCTCCCGTATATTTCATTGTAAACACCCACCCTAGACATTTACCGGGAGAACACTGGTTAGCGCTCACCGTTGAAAAAAATGGTCGAGCCACATTTTTTGACTCGTTCGGCCTCAGCCCTGACTTTGATTACTACCCTAAAAGCATCCTGCAATATCTGGAGAATCTCCCAGATGTTAAAAACATTCTGTATCACAACAAGCAGCTTCAGCACGAGTTATCCGACGTATGCGGACAACACTGCGTGTATTATCTGTATAACAGAGCCAGTGGGAAGTCGTACCGGGACGTGGTGTCTTTATACTCCGAAAATACTATCGCGAACGATGATTTGGTTTCTGATTTTGTGAAAAGATATCGTTATTGCCTTAAGAAAAGCTGCAATACCTCCTGTAACCAGCTAGCAGGGCCTCTGCATGAGTTTAAATATTGTCACGGCTTGTGTTAACCGGCGTTCCTATTTTTTTATGTTTTTCCGTGTGAAAATGTAACCCCCGTCTTAGAACGCTCTCCCGATCATACCTTTAAAGTTTTATTACGTTTGGAAAATTTAAACCCCCGTTTTTTAAACGTAGAAAGAAGCCTTGACCTTTGACCTTTGATTTTTGTATGTGTTTTTTTCGCCTGAAAACGGGGTGGATGTGTGAGAGCGGCCTTCCGATCATACCTTTAAAGTTTTAACGCGTTTGCATAATGTAAACCCCCGTTTTTAAACGTAGAAAGAAGCTTTGACCTTTGACCTTTGATTTTTTTTATGTGTTTTTTTTCGCCTGAAAACGGGGTGGATGTGTGAGAGCGGCCTTCCGATCATACCTTTAAAGTTTTAACGCGTTTGCATAATGTAAACCTCCGTTTTTAAACGTAGAAAGAAGCTTTGACCTTTGACCTTTGATTTTTTGTATGTGTTTTTTTCGCCTGAAAACGGGGTGGATGTGTGAGAGCGGCCTTCCGATCATACCTTTAAAGTTTTAACGCGTTTGCATAATGTAAGCCTCCGTTTTTAAACGTAGAAAGAAGCTTTGACCTTTGACCTTTGATTTTTTGTATGTGTTTTTTTCGCCTGAAAACGGGGTGGATGTGTGAGAGCGGCCTTCCGATCATACCTTTAAAGTTTTAACGCGTTTGCATAATGTAAGCCTCCGTTTTTAAACGTAGAAAGAAGCTTTGACCTTTGATTTTTTGTATGTGTTTTTTTTCGCCTGAAAACGGGGTGGATGTGTGAGAGCGGCCTTCCGAACATACCTTTAAAGTTTTAACGCGTTTGCATAATGTGATTTGATTTTTTTTTATGTGTTTTTTGTGAAAAATGTTCCGAATGTGTAGAAAATGCACCCCCGATCATACCTTTAATGTTTTTGCATCGTTGTTATTAAGTAGAGAAGTGTTGAAAGTTGTTTTTTAAACCGTATACCGAATAAAAGTGATGAAGGCCGGAGATGAGTTTCAGTCTGTGTTTTATTAGTAACAATATACAAAAACGTGACTGACTGCGATGTATTTTAAAGAATCTTGATCATAATATCCAGTCAGTTTTTAATTCGATACCCTCCTTTTATGGTGAGAAACCTTCCCAGCGTTGGAAGTCTTTTTTTTTCTTAAGTTTCTTCCTGGCCGGCGAATCGGTTAAAAGAAGGGATTCATCCGGCGAGCTGCTCCGGCCTTTTTTAAGCTTCTGAAGCTGCTCGCGGGCTTGCGGGTTTGATACGCACGCCACCGGGATGTTCCGCTCCTGTAAAATATTGAGGAACTTCACCCAGCCTGTAGGAGGGCTCGATTTCTTGAACGAGGATCCGAGATGTTTCATAAGATCTATGGCGTGAGACCCCCTCACGACTTTCCCCTTGTAAATAAATTCCCCCGACGGACTCCAGCGCGTATCACCCTTCGATAATTTCCTCATAATATATTCAGCGTTTCTACGCTCTCTGGAGGGGATATTCTTCAGGACCTCTGTGACAGTCTCATCCTCCTCCTCCTCCTCCTCCACCCCCTCCTCCTCAGGTTGCTTAGCGACGCGAGTCTCTTGCGGGGGTGAAACGCGTGATTCGAGTTCCCCCTGCTTGATCAGGGTTAAATAGCGCTGCAGCAGAGCCTCATACTTTTTAATTTTTTCATAAGGAGAGTGAGTACGTTCTTCCAGTATACCTCGCATTCGCGAGTCTAAATCATTTTCCGCCGTTTGTCTGATGTTATTTCCGCTCGGCGGAACGGAATGACTGAGTTGAAGCATCTGCTGTGGAGTGAGTAAAAACATCTTTTGCGCCGCTTTGAACGCCATTATCCTCTGGGTACTATTAGACTCGTTATAACGGGCAGGGCCGCGGCGAGCAGAGGCAGGAGAAAGCCGCCCGTCTGAATCAGCGCTCCCCGCTTCTTTTTATAACTGGTTTTTCTGTCGGCCAGAAGACGTAAAACTCTTTTTCGTTTTTTCAAGGCCCGGAATTGAGAGTCGCTCAAGGCGATATTCCCCTTTAATATATTCAAAGCGATCTCGGATAAAGTTTTCAGAAGCTCCGCCCTGCAGGTCTTCAGGCTGTGGTGACGCTCCCTCTCCCCGGCTCTGATTAGCGCTTTAAGAGCGGGGGCGTTCCTTTTTAAAAGAGAGCTCATATCCGTTTATCTTTCTGTAAATAAACTGTGGGCCACTCGTGCGGGAGTAATCCCGATCTCAGTCTGAACTGATCTGGACACTCCTGCGTGCAATCCAGTAATAAATACCCGTAAGGTACGCTCGTAGCATCATCAAGTGCCTCCAAAAAAAATTGTTTTCTGCCGGGAAACATTTGCTGAGCCAGAATGTTCATCTGTAACTTGTCTCTGGGATTTTTAAACAGCACCATATAATTACAATTCAAACTGATGGTTCGACTGTATTTCCCTTTATGAAACACGTTCTGTGTGATCATGATGACGCTCATATTCCGGTGATGTCTGTACTGGGTGAAAATTCTTACAACTTCAGGATGATCCGTTGCTTGAAAGATGAGATCGTCCAAAATAACCAGATGGCTCTGACCTTCAGGGAAAAGGCTGTCGTCCAGAAATGAGTCAGGGAGTCCTCTTACAAATTTAATATTTTTATTCTTCAGAATACAGAGATTGTTCAGACGTATACAGCCATACAATGTTGTCAGGCACATATCTCATAGCGTGGCTACAATTTTCCAGCAATGTTTTCACAAACACAGTCTTTCCCGAACCACTCGGTCCAACGATGAGACAGGAGAATGGGAGCTGAAGTCTGGGGTCAATCTCCACCGTATTTCCAGAGTGAGACATGTTTCAAAATCCGAACGGTTCGGTTTCCCCGTCCTTTAAAAGACGCCGCTTGTCATACACCACCCTGAAGGATTTTTGAAATGACACGTTTGTCAAACTGAAACTGCTTTTATGACGTTTAATTCCCTGCTGCGGCGTTATGATAGATGCAGCGAGGGCGGGATCTTTTATATAACCCTCGACCAGATCTTTGACGCTGTCAAAGTTTATTTTCTGACAGCTTTCGTGGGTTTGAGTGATCCCCTTCACACGCATGACCGTTTTACCTCGTGCGGTTTTATATGCGTAACTTTTAGGTCCCGCCGCTGCAAACTCTGTGATGACGTCGCCGTTCAACTCGTCGGTGAGCTGCCCCAGATAATTACCGGTAGGCAGCGGGGTTTCACCCCGCCTACAAACGTAAATCAGGCTATCGGTATCATAATACAGAATCCTGTCAGGATTTGCCACAGCCTCCATAAAACCGTACAAGGTCAAACGCGCGTACGCCGTTGTAAATGCCGCGATGAAAATATTGACGGTTTTACCCGGTCGGCTGACGTGCCGCGGGCCGTACCTCCATTGAACCATAGCCGCCTGACTGCTGAGGAATGTTAGATATGTGACCTCGTACTCTTCAGAAAACAGATACCTGAACAGATCGTCAGCATTTTTAATGAGCGCGGTCTGCGTCAGATTTGCCCTCTGGGCGAATTTCCCCCAGAAGGAGTTGAGGCAGATCTTAGCCATCTGTCGTTTTGCCGGATTGTGACTGATTTTTTCTGGGTCTAAACGAATCTTCTGATTCAGCCAGTAGTCCGTGATGTATTTTTCTCTGCTCTCGGAGTCTTTATCAAATTCGGGAGGGAAACCAGAGGCTTCCTGCTTGTGTTTTAAGAAGGTGTTTATGTACCCCTCAAAGATTTTATCATTTTTTTCCTCAAAATGCCAGACTTCAAAAATCTTAGCTACAGCATAGCCTGTATCCAGAGCTTTGTGGAATTCCGGGGTCGTCCAAGTCCCAGACAGAGCTCTCTGCTGCTGACTGTGTGTGCACGCTGCAGCTTGATTATTTTCATCAGCGCAGGTGCGACACAGAGTAAACACCAGTTTACCGTGAGGAGTTCTGTGTGGGAGGACGGGGAATTTTAGCCCCTGGGGCGGGTACACGATGGCTTTGATGAGCCCGAAATAAGTCCTGGGGTCTCTGAAATTTCTCTCGATAATTTCCGGATGCCCCGTGGGATATGTGAAATTTACGTTAACGTAAGGATACAGCGAGGTCACGTCGACGTAATAGACCGTCTCATCTTGCTCAGCCGTGTACCTCAGACGGGCCGCGCAAGTCCGACCGCCGTATAAAGCGTCGCGAGGTTCGAGGGGCGGCGGTAACCCCCTGCGGGCGAGGAAACACCGAACGCTCTCATCCCTCAGCCTCATTTCAAGCCATTGATGCTCCCAAATTACGTTGAGGGTGACGCCCGGCATAGCCTGCAGAAAGGCTATTTTTTTCTGTCACGCTGCGTGGAGCTCTCCAAATGAGGTGTTTGTGAGAGGGTTTATTTCATGCTGTGTAAAACACCTTGCACACCCGTGGTAAAAACATCCGAGAAACTCCCACACTTTTATCCGGCCGTCAATCTGAGCATACCCATCAACATAATAACCTCCTATTTTTTTCTCGCCCCTGTTTAGAGCATGATCGATGATAATGTTTTGCGTCTCAGCAACCCATTCTAACCATTGCACGGCCACGTCCGAATATTTTTTATGCCTCGTTCTATAATTGGCGGAGGGGATCGCCAGCGTTTTTGGAGCAAGAAAGTTAGTTTGGAAGACTTTCATACACGCCGAGGCGATTGTAACGCAGGTAAAAGGATCCACGAGTGTTTCAGCGATGAATTCAGACATAAATTTGGAGCAGGCTGCAGCCAAGATTTTTGTGTCGTTATCACAATACATAACGGCCTCGGCTTTAAAATCGAAAATTGCGTTTTTTTTTCCGCACGTACCACGCGTTAAATTCCTCTCTTTCTCCCTCTGACATATTTGCGACCCCGTAAGCCGCTGAGTCAGGGTACGGACCGACATAGTTCAGATTTTTTTCTGAACTGAACAGGTGCGGAAAGTAACCTTTGCGGATGATTTCGTCTTTCAGCCGGATCCCCAGGGCTTTAGGCATCTGAGATAAGCGCATTGTAAGGAAAGATAACGAATCTATATATTTCTGTTTAAAGGCGGCGTCTGTCATGAGTAATAGTTTACTCCCGGTCATAATCACAGCGGGGGTTACGCCCTGCTGGACTAAATACTTTAGAAGCAAATAGCCGTCAAAACCTTTTGAGTTGTGAGCGATGAACACGTATTCTTTGAATTTTCTCGTTCTAAAATGTTTAAAGAAGCGGGCTACGCAGTCTGTCCCCCATGCGCTCCAAAAATCACCCGTCTTTGTTACAGCGCTGACGTAAAATGGTACGTGTTCCCCGTTATTATCGACATACGTTTCAAAATCATTAAAAACATATTTCTCTGAATGCGTCTCTTCAGCTTTGACCGGCGTCATATAGCAGAGGTGACCCTCGCTCGGCTCCTGGAGAGCCTCGCCGCATATATGACACCTCTTCTGCTTACACACGTGCGGAGCGCTGTTTTTAGAAAATGCTATGTAATACTCACGTTTACATCGAGGGCATTTTTTTCTGTTATCACACACATTAACGAACTTACCGGCGGAAGGACGATACTTCGGCTGTTTATGCAGGCTGTAACAGGTGGGAGAGCGACACTTCTTGTTACATTCGCTGCAGAATACAGGGTTATTTTTCTCATAACACTGCGTGGATTCACAAATTTTACAATATGACGGACAATTATGGGAGGCGTGGTTATTGTACCCCTCAAAGCAAAACTTACATACATATTTCACTCCCAAAAATCTCTTTAAATCGATGATTCCGTAAAAATGATTATTAAACAGAAAAACGAAAAGAGTTTTCTGCTGCGCCGGTATTCCTGTCTGGAATTTTGTCAGCTTTCTCTCCCCTTCGGCTCTGAAAAACACCACAATTTTACAACCCAGAGCGTTTTCAAATTTTCCCACCTGCTCTAAAGATACCGGCGTAGCTTCCGTTAATCCGACGCTATTTTGTAACGCCAGTCCGCGCTGCTCCGCCTCGTGCGTACTCAGATGAGGATTCAATAACTGAACGAGGTTTATCGCGAAACATAAACTGTTGTCAGGATTATACACGATATTAAGGCATTTGGATTTTTTCCTCAGAACCTCGTGATGGAGGAGGTCATCTATTCTGCGCTTCCCCGCGCCGTTCTGGTTGCGGATGACTTGAACCACTAATTCCAGAGACTCGTCGGCTAAAACGTTGGAATTTGATTGTATCATTCGTTCTAACAGATTTTGGAAGCCCGTCACATCACCAGCGTCGTTATATGAGCTGATCAAAGCGGCCTCGTTGTAGACTGAGTCCCCACGAATCTCCATTTGGATAAAGTCCCCGGCCCTGGCGTGTGTTAAAGCCTTTTCGACCGAGTTATGAAGAGCCCCAACGACGTTACGGTAAAATTCCGCGTAGTCGGGAATTTCGTCGGCGCGCTGGAAATTGAGAGGCAGCCTGATTTCGATATTGTTAAAAGCAGGTCTCCTGATGACGTTAGCAGCCCCACCACCCGTCATGGGAGAGTGCCGGCTGGACCCCGGTCGTGCATCATCCCCGTCTTCCATCAAAACAGAGATCGCCGCGTTTATCGGGGTTAAACGAGCTCTGTTTAAAATCTCTTCTCCGAGCGCATTGCGCGGGGAGGGACTTCTTAAAGGTGAAAAAGCGCGAGCGTCGTTAGGCGTTTGATTTAATTCATCCACCGCGGATTGGACGTGAGGATTAACTTCACACGCGAGGAGGTTTACGGCGTTATTTAACGGAGTCAGACGTACCTGGTTCAACGCCGCGGGACCGGACTCGTCTGGAGGTGAGGTGTGCGGGGGGTCAGGGGGCTCTTCAGTATCAGACTGGACCGTCGAATTTATAGCGTTAATCGCAGAAATGATGTAGGGGTTAATTTCTTCCGATTCTCGTTCAGCCGCTAAATTGTTAAGAGCCTCATTTAACGGTGTTAAACGAACACGGCTTAAAAGTCTCTCTCCGGACTCGATGTTATTTTGAGGCGGCGAATTTAACGCCTCGGGTAATGGGCCATCTGCTCCAGGAGCGCTCCCCGCTGAGTCGATTATTGAAGCGTTTAAATCCAATACACGTCCGAAGTTATTTTCCCGATGTGAATTCTCTCCTTCCATCTTTTAAAATCTGTAGCAGGAAGAATCTACCTCAAGAAATTCAGTTAATATACCTCTTCAAAATGAATTCTCCCGTTCCATCGGAATAAGAGAAAAAATAAAAAAATAAAAACAGACTACACATTTTCAAGAAAGTTGCGTGATGAGGTTAATCCCAGCTCAGAATATCTTCGAGCCTTGCGTCTCTGTGGAAAATAGACGGTCTCCCTCCACCGCGTGCTGAAAAAAGAGAAAATCGTTAGTTATTAAATATTTAAAATAAATAAATACATAAACTCCGACTCCTTACCGTGTACATCCGCGGATCGTTTTACGGGTCTCTCCCACTGACCCGCTTCTCCATGGGCTGTGACAGAAAAAATCGGGTTATTCCAGAGTTTTAATCGTGATTTAATCTCGATCGCTGTACTTACATCTGCGTGGTGAAGTCGGGGCTTCCAGCCTTCGAACTTCTTCAGGGGGCTCTGACTTGATTTCTAGAATTAACATAAATAAATGAATACAAAGCATCACCCTCGCAAGCGGATATTCTGTACTATTTCAAATATATTACCGAGGACGGGTCCGAACGCGCTCTGGACCGTCTGCGTGGTTTTGTCTAAAAAAAAAAAAAAAAAAAAGACAGTTTCAGACGGCGTGCATCATTTAAAAACACTCATTTCTATCAAAACAGATTACTTAAATCACTTACCCTGAAAGCTGATGCGGTTTTCGCACTCTGCTCGAAGACAAGAAAACTTAATTAAACAACATGGTTTTCCAGGATTTTTTCCGCAAATTTATTCTATTTTATACCCATAGCTGGGGGTCCAGGCATCTTCACTCTTCACCGGTCGTAGTGGAAATGCTCGCTGACTCGTTCCCAGGGACGTAAGTGATAAGGAGCATTGTTTATTGTTCGGGCTCGGGGCAGCATCTCCGCTCAGCGGGTGTCCCGCGCCCCATGATCGATCGGCTAATATCTTAAAAGAAAACATCATCTGGCGTGAGTGATAAGGAGCATTGTTTATTGTTCTTCGGGTTCATCACCTCGGGGCAGCATCTCCGCTCAGCGGGTGTCCCGCCACACACACACACACACACACACACACACACACACACACACACACGCACTCACACAGACACAGCGTCTGCAACAGGTTTTACAGCCGTGGGGTCATGTTTCCGCGAGCGGCTCTATGCGTGGGTATTTGACCGTCTTGCTGCAAAGACTTACAGCCGAGAGAGACGGGTATTTGTTCCCCTTCTTTAATTTACGAATTAAAAAACAGAAAAGGAAACGTAATAATTTAAGAATTAAAGATATTAAAGGGGCATTAAATAATAGACAGTGATTTATGTTTAATTATTTCAGAATTAGTTAATTCTTTAATACATTAAAAAGATCTAGGTATTTTTAATCATTCTTTAATTCATGAAATAAAATGACATTAAAATATTAGACCCTGGGTGGGAGGGGAGGTATGGCTTGGAGGCGGTGCTTGGCCGGGGTTAGGGGAGGAGCTTGGGGGTGGGGCTAGAGGAGGAGCCAGGGGCGGAACTAGGGGAGGAGCCGGGGGGCGGGGCTTAGGGGCGGGACATACTGACGTCATCGACTCTGATTGGATGTGACGTCATAAGGGGCGGGGGCTCAGAGGCGGGACTAGGGGCGGGGCTTGGGGGCGGGGCATAATGACGTCATTGATTATGATTGGCTGTGATGTCATAAGGGGCGGGGCTTGGAGGCGGGACTAGGGGAGGGGCTTAGGGGCGGGACATAGTGACGTCATCAATTCTGATTGGCTATGACGTCATAGAGGGGGCGGGGCTTAGTGACATGGCCGATTTTGATTGGCAGCTGTCACTTTTTTGACGAAAGGTGGGTCAGTTTTCTCTCTAATATAGAACTGCCGTTCAGGATAACTCCTGGTTGGCTGGTACAACCCGGAGCCCAAGCGCGCACTCGGAACTCCATTCTCTTATTGTGTGATGTCCGAGGCGATCACACGTAACACACAATCCATACCTCTGTTTTACTTCCAATCGTAGACTCTGCAATCTGTTCGTGGCCAACAATCCACTTGAATTCGCCTACTTCAACGGCATCTTCCTCAAAAAACTCAAAAAGGGCGTATTTCACCATTATACAAGCGTAAATGTGAAATAAAGGAAACAGACAAAAGTGACGCGGTCTTTCTCCAAGATCGGCCTCGTTTTGAAATGGCGCGAGCCTATGAGCGCGTGGCATCATGGGATATAACGACCTATGACCCGGAGACAGATTCATGACTTATACGTGTTTATTTGTTCACATTGATCTAAGTTTAGATGTTTTTATGAAGAAAACTGAAAAGTTAATTCTATTTTAAATTTTTGTTTCATTTATTTAAAAAAAATGTATGCATTTTGAATCATTGCGGGCGCTGCTCTGTTGTACGCATGCGCACCTAACCTGATGGCCGACCAACAGAGAGAAGAAGAAGCAGAAGAAGAAAAACACCAACAACCCAACGGCCATATTTCGGTTGACATGCTTCGACAACGTTACAGACAATATGGGATTAATCCCGATATCTCTCTTCCGAGACAAACAAAATGTAATCGACGAAAGAGAAGAAGAATTGTAGGTGGTGAAACCATTGATCTCAACTCTTCACAGTCGGTTGCTCCCGTAAGTACAAAAGAGACCCGTTGTCTTATGTTTAGACTGGGGGGGTCACTAACAATCGGGCGGGGGGATTTGAAAAAAAAAAAAAAACGAGGCATGCGAAAATATTAAGATTTCTTTCATGAAGAAAAACATGTAACATAATGCCACACCATTCTAATCATTGTCCACTTGATTGACAATGAATTTGGCATGTATATGGTTAATTTGTAGATTCTTGAATGTTGGCTATATTATGATCTACAGCATGTATAGAATAACCAGTTGAAATTGAAACTAAATTAGTATGGCTGTTTTCACTATTTGAATTGTTTCCATTTGAACAATATTTCTGTTTGCTTGAAGATAATTTGTATACTGACTTTTTCCTTTTATTAATTTTATGAGAAATTGTTTGTAAATTTTGATCAACATCAATCAAGATTAAAAATATGAAATGCCACTTCTCTGCATACTTGAAATTCATGTTGCTAAAGGTGCATGTATCCTATATTTTTTTCCTAGGAGCATTCAAAGACTGACGAAGGGATTGATTGTAACCACTGTGGCACTGATGTTGAACAACCTGAAACTGACTTACCAATGAATGATCGAATGGACATCAGAAATAGAGCTGTCTTTCAACATAGTAGTTCTCAAGAAGGTAGGGTGGTTTTAGAACAGGATGATCTAGTGGACAATGGAAGCAAGGATGATGTTCTCAATGAAGTAGACCAAGCAGATTCAGCAGACGTGGTATGGTGATGTTGGATGTGATCATAATGTTGAAGATAACACTTGGCATATTGATGGCAACAAGGAAGGCGAGGATGATTTGGGACAAGACATGGGTGGAGACTCAGTACAAAATGAAGAAATGGATCAGGGGGATGATGAGGACTGGCATGACAATGGAGTTGACTCTGGAGGAGATGATGAAGATGATGATTTTCAGCATGGTGATGGGGAGGAAGGAAATGAACCAGATGATAATTACCAGGTAAATAAGCATCATGACTGATACCAATTTATGTACCATATTTCCTCTATTATAGAAATAAACAGAAGCACACCTAAACCAAACATTGCATTTATTGCATATAGAAATGTTAACATATGACTTATTTTGAACATAAAATTGCTTCTGTCATTTAAGCACATGCCATTCTAATAGAACAAATATGGTGTTTGGTTTTTCTATGCACTGTAACCGTATGAATTAGGGCATTGTCTATGACCTTAACCTTAACAAAAGAAAAACAAATTAAAATATTTTCTTACTTCAAACACACATGTACCATATTTCCTCTATTAGAAGTGCATCTTGGGCCAAAAATGTCATTCTTTTTGTATACAGGAATTTTAAATTATTTATACTTATTTTATTTTAACCATATACAAGATAAATGGCATAGGTAACCTAATTATTATGCAGTTCAAACAATATACTTTAGGTGTTTTAAATAAATACTGTCATTATTGATTTAGAGTAATTATATTTTATTAATACTAAATACATAAATCTGAGGATTATGCATTTCAAATAAATAGGAATTATTACAGTAATGAATATGAATCATGTAAGGTCTATTTGGTAGGTTTGTATTAAATTTGTATTTGTGTTAAATATTTCTGTGAGTGTAATAGTGTCGCAATTAATGTTCGTATAATAAAAAATTAAGGCTCAACCAACTATAAACAGTCCATGTCTGATGAGTGCAGCCACGTTTATCTAAGGCTCTTTCTGATATCAGCCCCGTGACTAATGTTACACCTTTCTGATGCTCACTGTTTTGTTTTGTTTTTTGTTTTTTTGTTTTTTTTGCCTTTTTTAGGGATTCAGCCTTGAAGATGGAAATCTTCCAATTTATCCAGATGCACCCATCACCAAGTCACAGAGTCTACTGCTGATAGTGTCCTATGTCTTGCGGCATGGTCTTTCTGATAGTGCTTTGGATGATCTTCTTTCTTTGATGAATATACACTGTCCAAACAGTGTTCCTACATCAAAGTATTTGCTGTACAAGAGTGTTGAAGATTCAATGTACGAGGTATGTTTATTTTTTACTAAATCATCATCTCTACTGACCAATGTGTTTCATATATGTACCATGTATGCACCACTCTGCATTTAATCATTAGTGATCGATCTCTGCTCCCCTCCACAGCATGTCTTTTTCCTGGTTCTCTCCCTCAGCCCCAACCAGTCCCAGCAGAAGACTGCCCCTCCCTGAGCCTGGTTCTGCTGGAGGTTTCTTCCTGTTAAAAGGGAGTTTTTCCTTCCCACTGTAGCCAAGTGCTTGCTCACAGGGGGTCGTTTTGACCGTTGGGGTTTTACATAATTATTGTATGGCCTTGCCTTACAATATAAAGCGCCTTGGGGCAACTGTTTGTTGTGATTTGGCGCTATATAAAAAAAATTGATTGATTGATTGATTGATTGATATAAAGGGAGTTATGCTGCATTTACACATAGGCAGAATGCATTACGAACGTCATATTTGCTTCATTCTTGGCACATTCCTGACATTCTTAACATGATCAGCGGCCAAGAATGTATACTTCGTGGCATTCATTTCTTGTCATTGTTATGTGTAAATGCAGCATTAGTCTGTGCTGTTATCATTTGCCATGGTATGCTAGTAAATCATGTTCTTGTTGGTGTATGGTGTTTTTTTGTTGCTATACAGATTGCTTATCATTGATAATCAATATGCTCAAGCTTCTGTTGTGCATTAAAAAACGACCATGCTCTCGCAGGTTTCAATGTTCTTATATTCATACCATTCTTCTATTTCAATTTCAGGTTCACTATTATTGCATGGCTTGCACTGCATATCTTGGCCCCGAGAAATTGACAAGGAATTGTACAAACTGCGGCAATGAATTCAGTGCAGACATCTCAACTGCAGAGGGTAGTTTTTTTCTCAGGATGCCCGTCAAAACACAGCTGCAAAGAATGATGAAAGTACCAGAAGTGGCAGCTGCCTTTGAAAATCGAAATATTGATGAAATCTTGAGAGAAACTAACATAAATTACATTGTTCATGGTAAACTTTATAAAAACCTTCTTCATGATGGCATAATAGGTCCCAGTGACTTGTCATTATTCAATACTGATGGAGTTTCTATTTTTAAATCCTCCAATTTTTCTGTTTGGCCTTTGTTTGCCACAGTAAATGAAATTCCACCACATATGCGCAGGAAACATATGATTATGGCAGGCTTGTGGTTCGGAGAATGTAAACCCAAAATTAATACTTTCTTAAAACCATTTGTGGATGAACTTAGAGATTTGGGTGCAGATGGTTTGCACTCACCTCTTGGCCAAACCAGGATTTTTGCTCTTTGCCTGTCAGCGGATGCACCTGCCAGGTCTTTAGTGAGGAATTCCAAACAGTTCAATGGGAAGTATGGATGCGACTGGTGTAAGCAGGAAGGCACACCAATACCAAATGGAAATGGTCCTCCCATTCGTACTTACCCATACAATGGTGAAGCACTCCCAAGAACTGACGATGATCAGAGGAGATTGTCAATAGAGTCACAGAGAACAGGGATGTGTCAGCAAGGTGTGAAGGTGTCATGCAGTTACCACATTATGACTCTGTGAAAGGCATTTGTTCTGAATCACAACACACAGCTTTCTTAGGAGTTACTAGACATTTTGTGGGGACTTGGCTGGATTCAGCAAACAGAGCAGAGGCATATTACATTGGGGACCAAGTGAAGAAATTAGATGAGAGACTGCAGGATATAGCACCTCCAAGTGAAATAACCAGATGCCCCAGGTCTCTCAAAACGCGGAAGTATTGGAAGGCATCTGAATGGCGAGCTCTCCTGTTCTATTCTTTGGTGGTATTTCAGGGAATTTTACCTGCTGTGTATATGAAACACTGGTTCCTATTTGTATTTGGTATTTATTACCTCATGAGTGAGAGTGTTTCTGAAAGAAAGGTTTGTGAGAGCAATGCTTGCCTCTGATGACAGAGTTAGCAGTTAGTTGCATGGAGGAGAACACTGATGTGTCTGTCCTGTATACCTCATTGGCCAGCAGACACACTAAATCAAAATGTACAAACGTACTTTCAAATAATTTGCGTGCTCTTGGCAAAGGAGAGCACGTTATTCTGCCTCCATCAAAGTTACTGGCTGCAAGCAGACTGACAGGGAACCAAGTGCACACTTCCGCCATTGTATATAAGAGATTTATTTTTCACCACCAGCTGTATGCCAGCAGTGACTATTTTCAATCTGCTCGGCATTGCAACTGCTATGTTGCATTTACTCATGGTGTGTATAAATATGGAAGAATTGAAACTTTTCTCTGTGTTAAATTGGGACCAGACTGCATGAATGATAATGGTTTTTGTTTGTGTGATAAAGCAAATATCATACTAGTAAAGCCATTCAGCATTACACGAAGACCATTATTTGTTGATCCAAGGCTAGGCTGTTCATCTGACTTTCTTGTAAATATTGACCAACATGCAGATAACCCAAATATTTGTATTTATCCAGGAGACATCCTGCAAAAATGTATTTTTATGAAAACTGATGTTTCATCTTACCTGTGCCCACTGCCTTCTCGGTTTTACTGGGATTAAGTTGTGAATTGATGGTTACACATGAATGTTTTACATGTTAGCAGAACTTGGCCCTCTATAGAATGCTATAGGGCAGCCTATAGAATTCTCTCAAAGTCACCGTCAAGTCACTCTCAAGTCATGAATCGGCCACCAATTGTTTGCAAGCTCACTTCAGATTTGACTTGAGACTTGCCGATTCATGACTTGAGAATGATTTGACAGTAACTTAGTCCCACCTCTGGCATAGGATATAGACGGTCCTACAGGATTGTATACACTGGCGTATGGGTTGAACTGATATAACATATGCATGTGTAGTTTCAGTTACAGATGTTATAGTAACCATTTGAAGCAAACTGTCTGCATTAATGCTGACCTGTTCGGATGTTTACATCTATACTTGTGTTTGATGATACTGCAGTTTCCAAGTTCCATGGTTCGACAAAGAAAATGATATATGTGATTATGTATATACATGTAATAATTTTTAACTTGTAATAAAAGATATTGTTGAATTTGTAATGTTGTGTAACTTTTTATACTTTGCCTTTATCTGCTTGAAATAATCTCTATAAGCTTCTCTACTATAGTTGTTTACATGTAAAAAGGCATGTTTTCCTATGGGTGTTGGAAGGATTAGCTCCCCTTTCTCATTCTAATTCTTTGGGAATAGTCAGAATATCAGTGTCACATACAGTCCTACGTAATTGTTTTTATTATTATTATTATTTGTTTATTTTTTTTCCTCCTTCACTCTTTTTACAATGGTTGTGTGTGTATAAAGTATTTGTTGGCACATGATATGTTTTTGGTTCAAGGTATTCTCACAGTACTTGCATTATTAATTTTAGGGGGAATTGTTTGTTGGGATGGGCAAGTGGAGATCAGTAGGGGTAAGTGTAAAGGAGTTAAATATTCCACTTGCCACCTTTTGGTATAAAAATACCCTTTATTTTACTTTGTAAGTTGTTTAAATGCTTTTTGTTGAATTTTAAATATCCATGGAGACTTGGTGTATTAGGAGCGCCCCCTGCTGGCACCTGTGCAGACTTGAGCAGTGCAACCTGTACATTTTCTGTCAGAAAACACCAGACTTCTCTGTGGTAAGTGTATGTGTTGATAAGCTCATCTAAAATACGTTATAAAAGTTTATTTTTCTTTATAAATGTAATACCTTTCCATCTGACATGTTTGAGAGAGTCTCTGAGACTTCTGTAAAACGTTTCTGTGATTATATTTGTTTTTGAGTCATTTAGGCTGAACTAGTGGTATATTTTGCTAGCTAAAATCTTCTGTTCTCCATGGTGTAGCATCCTGGACTTTTAGCTCATTTTTTTTGTTAAAGTGAACAAAAACACAATGTGCCAAGTGTAATGAAACGAATAAAGTGAACAAAAACACAATGTGCCAAGTGTAATGAAACGAATAAAGTGAACAAAAACACAATGTGCCAAGTGTAATGAAACGAATCACAATGTGCCAAGTGTAATAAAGCAACAAAAACACAATGTGACAAGTGTAATTAAGCAACAAAAACACAATGTGACAAGTGTAATAAAGCAACAAAAACACAATGTGACAAGTGTAATTAAGCGAACAAAAACACAATGTGACAAGTGTAATAAAGCAACAAAAACACAATGTGCCAAGTGTAATAAAGCAACAAAACACAATGTGCCAAGTGTAATAAAGCAACAAAAACACAATGTGCCAAGTGTAATAAAGCAACAAAAACACAATGTGCCAAGTGTAATAAGCAACAAAAACACAATGTGCCAAGTGTAATAAAGCAACAAAAACACAATGTGACAAGTGTAATAAAGCAACAAAAACACAATGTGCCAAGTGTAATAAAGCAACAAAAACACAATGTGACAAGTGTAATAAAGCAACAAAAACACAATGTGCCAAGTGTAATAAAGCAACAAAAACACAATGTGCCAAGTGTAATAAAGCAACAAAACACAATGTGCCAAGTGTAATAAAGCAACAAAAACACAATGTGCCAAGTGTAATAAAGCAACCAAAACACAATGTGCCAAGTGTAATAAAGCAACAAAACACAATGTGCCAAGTGTAATAAAGCAACAAAAACACAATGTGACAAGTGTAATAAAGCAACAAAAACACAATGTGACAAGTGTAATAAAGCAACAAAAACACAATGTGACAAGTGTAATAAAGCAACAAAAACACAATGTGACAAGTGTAATAAAGCAACAAAAACACAATGTGACAAGTGTAATAAGCAACAAAAACACAATGTGACAAGTGTAATAAAGCAACAAAAAACACAATGTGACAAGTGTAATAAAGCAACAAAAACACAATGTGACAAGTGTAATAAAGCAACAAAAACACAATGTGACAAGTGTAATAAAGCAACAAAAACACAATGTGCCAAGTGTAATAAAGCAACAAAAACACAATGTGACCAAGTGTAATAAAGCAAACAAAAACACAATGTGACAAGTGTAATAAAGCAACAAAAACACAATGTGACAAGTGTAATAAAGCAACAAAAACACAATGTGACAAGTGTAATAAAGCAACAAAAACACAATGTGACAAGTGTAATAAAGCAACAAAAACACAATGTGCCAAGTGTAATAAAGCAACAAAAACACAATGTGCCAAGTGTAATAAAGCAACAAAACACAATGTGCCAAGTGTAATAAAGCAACAAAAACACAATGTGACAAGTGTAATAAAGCAACAAAACACAATGTGACAAGTGTAATAAAGCAACAAAACACAATGTGACAAGTGTAATAAGCAACAAAAACACAATGTGCCAAGTGTAATAAAGCAACAAAAACACAATGTGCCAAGTGTAATAAAGCAACAAAAACACAATGTGACAAGTGTAATAAAGCAACAAAAACACAATGTGACAAGTGTAATAAAGCAACAAAAACACAATGTGCCAAGTGTAATAAAGCAACAAAAACACAATGTGACAAGTGTAATAAAGCAACAAAAACACAATGTGACAAGTGTAATAAAGCAACAAAAACACAATGTGACAAGTGTAATAAAGCAACAAAAACACAATGTGACAAGTGTAATAACGCAACAAAAACACAATGTGACAAGTGTAATTAAAGCGAACAAAAACACAATGTGCCAAGTGTAATAAAGCAACAAAAACACAATGTGACAAGTGTAATAAGCGAACAAAAACACAATGTGACAAGTGTAATAAAGGCAACAAAACACAATGTGACAAGTGTAATAAAGCAACAAAAACACAATGTGACAAGTGTAATAAAGCAACAAAAACACAATGTTCCAAGTGTAATAAAGCAACAAAAACACAATGTGACAAGTGTAATAAAGCAACAAAACACAATGTGACAACGTGTAATAAAGCAACAAAAACACAATGTGCCAAGTGTAATAAAGCAACAAAAACACAATGTGCCAAGTGTAATAAGCAACAAAACACAATGTGCCAAGTGTAATAAAGCAACAAAAACACAATGTGCCAAGTGTAATAAAGCAACAAAAACACAATGTACCAAGTGTAATAAAGCGAACAAAAACACAATGTGCCAAGTGTAATAAAGCAACAAAAACACAATGTGCCAAGTGTAATAAAATGAAACACAATGTGCCAAGTGTAATAAAGCAACAAAAACACAATGTGACAAGTGTAATTAAGCGAACAAAAACACAATGTGCCAAGTGTAATAAAGCAACAAAAACACAATGTGACAAGTGTAATAAAGCAACAAAAACACAATGTGACAAGTGTAATAAAGCAACAAAAACACAATGTGACAAGTGTAATTAAGCGTACAAAAACACAATGTGCCAAGTGTAATAAAGCAACAAAAACACAATGTGACAAGTGTAATTAAGCGAAAAAAAACACAATGTGACAAGTGTAATAAAGCAACAAAACACAATGTGACAAGTGTAATAAAGCAACAAAAACACAATGTGCCAAGTGTAATTAAGCAAAAAAAAAAAACACAATGTGACAAGTGTAATAAAGCAACAAAAACACAATGTGCCAAGTGTAATAAAGCAACAAAAACATAATGTGACAAGTGTAATTAAGCAACAAAAACATAATGTGAAAAGTGTAATAAAGCAACAAAAAACACAATGTGACAAGTGTAATAAGCGAACAAAAACACAATGTGACAAGTGTAATAAAGCAACAAAAACACAATGTGCCAAGTGTAATAAAGCGAACAAAAACACAATGTGCAAGTGTAATAAAGCAACAAAAAACACAATGTGACAAGTGTAATTAAGCAACAAAAACACAATGTGCCAAGTGTAATAAAGCGAACAAAAACACAATGTGCCAAGTGTAATAAAGCGAACAAAACACAATGTGACAAGTGTAATAAAGCAACAAAAACACAATGTGACAAGTGTAATAAAGCAACAAAAACACAATGTGCCAAGTGTAATAAAGCAACAAAAACACAATGTGCCAAGTGTAATAAAGCGAACAAAAACACAATGTGACAAGTGTAATAAAGCAACAAAAACACAATGTGCCAAGTGTAATAAGCAACAAAAACACAATGTGCCAAGTGTAATAAAGCAACAAAAACACAATGTGCCAAGTGTAATAAGCGAAAAAAAAAACCCACAATGTGACAAGTGTAATAAAGCAACAAAAACACAATGTGACAAGTGTAATAAAGCAACAAAAACACAATGTGCCAAGTGTAATTAAGCAAAAAAAAAAAACACAATGTGACAAGTGTAATAAAGCAACAAAAACACAATGTGCCAAGTGTAATAAAGCAACAAAAACATAATGTGACAAGTGTAGTAAAGCAACAAAAACATAATGTGAAAAGTGTAATAAAGCGAACAAAAACACAATGTGACAAGTGTAGTAAAGCGAACAAAAACACAATGTGACAAGTGTAGTAAAGCGAACAAAAACACAATGTGACAAGTGTAGTAAAGCGAACAAAAACACAATGTGACAAGTGTAATTAAGCGTACAAAAACACAATGTGCCAAGTGTAATAAAGCAAACAAAAACACAATGTGACAAGTGTAATTAAGCGAACAAAAACACAATGTGCCAAGTGTAATAAAGTGAACAAAAACACAATGTGCCAAGTGTAATTAAGCAACAAAAACACAATGTGCCAAGTGTAATAAAGCAACAAAAACCACAATGTGACAAGTGTAATAAGCAACAAAAACACAATGTGCCAAGTGTAATAAAGCAACAAAAACACAATGTGCCAAGTGTAATAAAGCAACAAAAACACAATGTGACAAGTGTAATAAAGCGAACAAAAACACAATGTGCCAAGTGTAATAAAGCAACAAAACACAATGTGACAAGTGTAATAAAGCGAACAAAACACAATGTGCCAAGTGTAATAAAGCGAACAAAAACACAATGTGCCAAGTGTAATAAAGCAACAAAACACAATGTGCCAAGTGTAATAAAGCAACAAAACACAATGTGCCAAGTGTAATAAAGCAACAAAACACAATGTGCCAAGTGTAATAAAGCAACAAAAACACAATGTGACAAGTGTAATTAAAGCAACAAAAACACAATGTGACAAGTGTAATAAAGCAACAAAAACACAATGTGACAAGTGTAATAAAGCAACAAAAACACAATGTGACAAGTGTAATTAAGCGAAAAAAACCCACAATGTGACAAGTGTAATAAAGCAACAAAAACACAATGTGACAAGTGTAGTAAAGCGAACAAAAACACAATGTGACAAGTGTAGTAAAGCGAACAAAAACACAATGTGACAAGTGTAATTAAGCGTACAAAAACACAATGTGCCAAGTGTAATAAAGCAAACAAAAACACAATGTGACAAGTGTAATTAAGCGAACAAAAACACAATGTGCCAAGTGTAATAAAGTGAACAAAAACACAATGTGCCAAGTGTAATGAAACGAAACACAATGTGCCAAGTGTAATAAAGCAACAAAAACACAATGTGACAAGTGTAATAAAGTGAACAAAAACACAATGTGCCAAGTGTAATGAAACGAAACACAATGTGCCAAGTGTAATAAAGCAACAAAAACACAATGTGACAAGTGTAATTAAGCGAACAAAACACAATGTGCCAAGTGTAATAAAGCAAACAAAAACACAATGTGACAAGTGTAATAAAGCGAACAAAAACACAATGTGCCAAGTGTAATAAGCAACAAAAACACAATGTGACAAGTGTAATAAGCGAACAAAAACACAATGTGACAAGTGTAATAAAGCAACAAAAACACAATGTGCAAAGTGTATAAAGCAACAAAACACAATGTGCCAAGTGTAATAAAGCAACAAAAACACAATGTGCCAAGTGTAATAAAGCAACAAAAACACAATGTGCCAAGTGTAATAAAGCGAACAAAAACACAATGTGCCAAGTGTAATAAAGTGAACAAAAACACAATGTGACAAGTGTAATAAAGCAACAAAAACCAATGTGACAAGTGTAATAAAGCAACAAAAACACAATGTGACAAGTGTAATAAGCAACAAAAACACAATGTGCCAAGTGTAATAAAGCAACAAAAACACAATGTGACAAGTGTAATAAAGCAACAAAACACAATGTGCCAAGTGTAATAAAGCAACAAAAACACAATGTGACAAGTGTAATAAAGCAACAAAAACACAATGTGCCAAGTGTAATTAAGCAAAAAAACCCACAATGTGACAAGTGTAATAAAGCAACAAAAACACAATGTGCCAAGTGTAATAAAGCAACAAAACATAATGTGACAAGTGTAATTAAGCGAACAAAAACACAATGTGACAAGTGTAATTAAGCGTACAAAAACACAATGTGCCAAGTGTAATAAAGCAAACAAAAACACAATGTGACAAGTGTAATTAAGCGAACAAAAACACAATGTGCCAAGTGTAATAAAGTGAACAAAAACACAATGTGCCAAGTGTAATGAAACGAAACACAATGTGCCAAGTGTAATAAAGCAACAAAAACACAATGAGACAAGTGTAATAAAGTGAACAAAAACACAATGTGCCAAGTGTAATGAAACGAAACACAATGTGCCAAGTGTAATAAAGCAACAAAAACACAATGTGACAAGTGTAATAAAGCAACAAAAACACAATGTGACAAGTGTAATTAAGCGTACAAAACACAATGTGCCAAGTGTAATAAAGCAAACAAAAACACAATGTGACAAGTGTAATTAAGCGAACAAAAACAATGTGCCAAGTGTAATAAAGTGAACAAAAACACAATGTGCCAAGTGTAATGAAATGAAACACAATGTGCCAAGTGTAATAAGCAACAAAAACACAATGTGACAAGTGTAATAAAGTGAACAAAAACACAATGTGCCAAGTGTAATGAAACGAAACACAATGTGCCAAGTGTAATAAAGCAACAAAAACACAATGTGACAAGTGTAATTAAGCGAACAAAAACACAATGTGCCAAGTGTAATAAAGCAACAAAAACACAATGTGACAAGTGTAATTAAGCGAACAAAAACACAATGTGCCAAGTGTAATAAAGCAACAAAAACACAATGTGACAAGTGTAATAAAGCAACAAAAACACAATGTGCCAAGTGTAATAAAGCAACAAAAACACAATGTGACAAGTGTAATTAAGCGAAAAAAAAAACACAATGTGACAAGTGTAATAAAGCAACAAAAAACACAATGTGACAAGTGTAATAAAGCAACAAAAACACAATGTGCCAAGTGTAATAAAGCAACAAAAACATAATGTGACAAGTGTAATTAAGCGAACAAAAACACAATGTGACAAGTGTAATTAAGCGTACAAAAACACAATGTGCCAAGTGTAATAAAGCAAACAAAAACACAATGTGACAAGTGTAATTAAGCGAACAAAAACACAATGTGCCAAGTGTAATAAAGTGAACAAAAACACAATGTGCCAAGTGTAATGAAACGAAACACAATGTGCCAAGTGTAATAAAGCAACAAAAACACAATGTGACAAGTGTAATTAAGCGAACAAAAACACAATGTGCCAAGTGTAATAAAGCGAACAAAAACACAATGTGCCAAGTGTAATAAAGCGAACAAAAACACAATGTGCCAAGTGTAATAAAGTGAACAAAAACACAATGTGACAAGTGTAATAAAGCAACAAAAACACAATGTGCCAAGTGTAATAAAGCGAACAAAAACACAATGTGACAAGTGTAATAAAGCAACAAAAACACAATGTGCCAAGTGTAATAAGCGAACAAAAACACAATGTGCCAAGTGTAATAAAGCAACAAAAACACAATGTGCCAAGTGTAATAAAGCAACAAAAACACAATGTGACAAGTGTAATTAAGCGAACAAAAACACAATGTGCCAAGTGTAATAAAGCAACAAAACACAATGTGCCAAGTGTAATAAAAGCGAACAAAACACAATGTGACAAGTGTAATAAAGCAACAAAAACACAATGTGCCAAGTGTAATAAAGCAACAAAAACACAATGTGACAAGTGTAATAAAGCAACAAAAACACAATGTGCCAAGTGTAATAAAGCAACAAAACACAATGTGACAAGTGTAATAAAGCAACAAAAACACAATGTGCCAAGTGTAATAAAGCAACAAAAACACAATGTGCCAAGTGTAATAAAGCGAACAAAACAACAATGTGACAAGTGTAATAAAGCAACAAAAACACAATGTGACAAGTGTAATAAAGCAACAAAAACACAATGTGACAAGTGTAATAAGCAACAAAAACACAATGTGCCAAGTGTAATAAAGCAACAAAAACACAATGTGACAAGTGTAATAAAGCAACAAAAACACAATGTGCCAAGTGTAATAAAGCAACAAAAACACAATGTGACAAGTGTAATAAAGCAACAAAAACACAATGTGACAAGTGTAATAAGCAACAAAACACAATGTGCCAAGTGTAATAAAGCAACAAAAACACAATGTGCCAAGTGTAATAAAGCAACAAAACACAATGTGACAAGTGTAATAAAGCAACAAAACACAATGTGCCAAGTGTAATAAAGCAACAAAAACACAATGTGACAAGTGTAATAAAGCAACAAAAACACAATGTGCCAAGTGTAATAAAGCAACAAAAACACAATGTGCCAAGTGTAATAAAGCAACAAAAACACAATGTGCCAAGTGTAATAAAGCAACAAAAACACATGTGACAAGTGTAATTAAGCGTACAAAATCACAATGTGCCAAGTGTAAAAAGCAACAAAAACACAAGTGACAAGTGTAATTAAGCGAAAAAAAAAACCCACAATGTGACAAGTGTAATAAAGCACAAAAACAATGTAGCAAGTGTAATAAAGCAACAAAAACACAATGTGCCAAGTGTAAATTGATAGCCAAAAAAAAAACACAATGTGACAAGTGTAATAAAGCAACAAAAACACAAGTGACAAGTGTAATAAAGACAAAAACACCAATGTGCCAAGTGTAATTAAGCAAAAAAACACAATGTGACAAGTGTAATAAAGCAACAAAAACCCAATGTGACAAGTGTAATAAGCAACAAAAACAAATGTGACAAGTGTAATAAAGCAACAAAAACACAATGTGACAAGTGTAATTAAGCGAACAAAACACAATGTGCCAAGTGTAATAAAGCAACAAAACAACAATGTGACAAGTGTAATAAAGTGAACAAAAACACAATGTGCCAAGTGTAATAAGCAACAAAACACAATGTGACAAGTGTAATAAAGCAACAAAAACACAATGTGCCAAGTGTAATAAAGCAACAAAAACACAATGTGACAAGTGTAATAAAGCAAAAAACACAATGTGCCAAGTGTAATAAAGCAACAAAACACAATGTGACCAAGTGTAATAAAGCAACAAAAACACAATGTGCCAAGTGTAATAAAGCAACAAAAACACAATGTGACAAGTGTAATTAAGCAACAAAAACACAATGTGCCAAGTGTAATAAAGCAACAAAACACAATGTGACAAGTGTAATAACGCAACAAAAACACAATGTGCCAAGTGTAATAAAGCAACAAAACACAATGTGACAAGTGTAATAAAGCAACAAAAACACAATGTGCCAAGTGTAATAAAGCAACAAAAACACAATGTGCCAAGTGTAATAAAGCAACAAAAACACAATGTGCCAAGTGTAATAAAGCAACAAAAACACAATGTGACAAGTGTAATAAAGCAACAAAAACACAATGTGCCAAGTGTAATAAAGCAACAAAAACACAATGTGACAAGTGTAATAAAGCAACAAAACACAATGTGACAAGTGTAATAAAGCAACAAAAACACAATGTGACAAGTGTAATAAGCAACAAAAACACAATGTGACAAGTGTAATAAAGCAACAAAAACACAATGTGCCAAGTGTAATAAAGCAACAAAAACACAATGTGACAAGTGTAATAAAGCAACAAAAACACAATGTGACAAGTGTAATAAAGCAACAAAAACACAATGTGCCAAGTGTAATAAAGCAACAAAACACAATGTGACAAGTGTAATAAAGCAACAAAAACACAATGTGACAAGTGTAATAAAGCAACAAAAACACAATGTGACAAGTGTAATAAAGCAACAAAAACACAATGTGACAAGTGTAATAAGCGAACAAAAACACAATGTGACAAGTGTAATAAAGCAACAAAACACAATGTGCCAAGTGTAATAAAGCAAACAAAAACATAATGTGACAAGTGTAGTAAAGCAACAAAAACATAATGTGAAAAGTGTAATAAAGCGAACAAAAACACAATGTGCCAAGTGTAGTAAGCGAACAAAAACACAATGTGACAAGTGTAATAAAGCGAACAAAAACACAATGTGACAAGTGTAATTAAGCGTACAAAAACACAATGTGCCAAGTGTAATAAAGCAAACAAAAACACAATGTGACAAGTGTAATTAAGCGAACAAAAACACAATGTGCCAAGTGTAATAAAGTGAACAAAAACACAATGTGCCAAGTGTAATGAAACGAAACACAATGTGCCAAGTGTAATAAAGCAACAAAACACAATGAGACAAGTGTAATAAAGTGAACAAAAACACAATGTGCCAAGTGTAATGAAACGAAACACAATGTGCCAAGTGTAATAAAGCAACAAAAACACAATGTGACAAGTGTAATTAAGCGAACAAAAACACAATGTGCCAAGTGTAATAAAGCAACAAAAACACAATGTGACAAGTGTAATAAAGCGAACAAAAACACAATGTGCCAAGTGTAATAAAGCAACAAAAACACAATGTGCCAAGTGTAATAAAGCAACAAAAACACAATGTGCCAAGTGTAATAAAGCGAACAAAAACACAATGTGCCAAGTGTAATAAAGCAACAAAAACACAATGTGACAAGTGTAATAAAGCAACAAAACACAATGTGCCAAGTGTAATAAAGCAACAAAAACACAATGTGCCAAGTGTAATAAAGCAACAAAACACAATGTGCCAAGTGTAATAAAGCAACAAAAACACAATGTGACAAGTGTAATAAAGCGAACAAAAACACAATGTGACAAGTGTAATAAAGCAACAAAAACACAATGTGCCAAGTGTAATAAGCAACAAAAACACAATGTGACAAGTGTAATAAAGCAACAAAACACAATGTGCCAAGTGTAATAAAGCAACAAAAACACAATGTGCCAAGTGTAATAAGGAACAAAACACAATGTGCCAAGTGTAATAAAGCAACAAAAACACAATGTGCCAAGTGTAATAAAGCAACAAAACACAATGTGCCAAGTGTAATAAGCAACAAAAACACAATGTGCCAAGTGTAATAAAGCCAACAAAAACACAATGTGCCAAGTGTAATAAGCAACAAAAACACAATGTGCCAAGTGTAATAAAGCAACAAAACACAATGTGCCAAGTGTAATAAAGCAACAAAACACAATGTGCCAAGTGTAATAAAGCAACAAAAACACAATGTGCCTAAGTGTAATAAAGCAACCAAAACACAATGTGACAAGTGTAATAAAGCAAAAAAACACAATGTGACAAGTGTAATAAGCAACAAAACACAATGTGACAAGTGTAATAAAGCAACAAAAACACAATGTGCCAAGTGTAATAAAGCAACAAAAACCAATGTGCCAAGTGTAATAAAGCAACAAAAACACAATGTGCCAAGTGTAATAAAGCAACAAAACACAATGTGCCAAGTGTAATAAAGCAACAAAAACACAATGTGCCAAGTGTAATAAAGCAACAAAACACAATGTGACAAGTGTAATAAAGCAACAAAAACACAATGTGCCAAGTGTAATAAAGCAACAAAAACACAATGTGCCAAGTGTAATAAAGCAACAAAAACACAATGTGCCAAGTGTAATAAAGCAACAAAAACACAATGTGCCAAGTGTAATAAAGCAACAAAAACACAATGTGCCAAGTGTAATAAAGCAACAAAAACACAATGTGACAAGTGTAATAAAGCAACAAAACACAATGTGCCAAGTGTAATAAAGCAACAAAAACACAATGTGACAAGTGTAATAAAGCAACAAAACACAATGTGCCAAGTGTAATAAGCAACAAAAACACAATGTGCCAAGTGTAATAAAGCAACAAAAACACAATGTGCCAAGTGTAATAAAGCAACAAAAACACAATGTGCCAAGTGTAATAAAGCAACAAAACACAATGTGCCAAGTGTAATGAAACGAAACACAATGTGCCAAGTGTAATAAAGCAACAAAAACACAATGTGACAAGTGTAATTAAGCGAACAAAAACACAATGTGCCAAGTGTAATAAAGCAAACAAAAACACAATGTGACAAGTGTAATTAAGCGAACAAAACAATGTGCCAAGTGTAATAAAGTGAACAAAAACACAATGTGCCAAGTGTAATGAAACGAAACACAATGTGCCAAGTGTAATAAAGCAACAAAAACACAATGTAACAAGTTAATAAAGTGAACAAAAACACAATGTGCCAAGTGTAATGAAACGAAACACAATGTGCCAAGTGTAATAAAGCAACAAAAACACAATGTGACAAGTGTAATTAAGCGAACAAAAACACAATGTGCCAAGTGTAATAAAGCAACAAAAACACAATGTGACAAGTGTAATAAAGCAACAAAAACACAATGTGACAAGTGTAATAAAGCAACAAAAACACAATGTGACAAGTGTAGTAAAGCAACAAAAACATGTGCCAAGTGTAATAAGCAACAAAACCCAATGTGCCAAGTGTAATAAAGCAACAAAACACAATGTGACAAGTGTAATAAAGCAACAAAAACACAATGTGCCAAGTGTAATAAAGCAACAAAAACACATGTGCAAGTGTAATAAAGCCAACAAAACACAATGTGACAAGTGAATAAAGCAACAAAACACAATGTGCCAAGTGTAATAAAGCAACAAAAAACACAATGTGCCAAGTGTAATAAGCAAACAAAAACACAATGTGACAAGTGTAATAAAGCGAACAAAAACACAATGTGCCAAGTGTAATAAAGCAAAAAAACCAATGTGCCAAGTGTAATAAAGCAACAAAAACACAATGTGCCAAGTGTAATAAAGCAAAAAAACACAATGTGCCAAGTGTAATAAAGCAACAAAAAACACAATGTGCCAAGTGTAATAAAGCAACAAAAACACAATGTGACAAGTGTAATAAAGCAACAAAAACACAATGTGCCAAGTGTAATGAAACGAAACACAATGTGCCAAGTGTAATAAAGCAACAAAAACACAATGTGACAAGTGTAATAAAGCAACAAAAACACAATGTGACAAGTGTAATTAAGCGTACAAAAACACAATGTGCCAAGTGTAATAAAGCAAACAAAAACACAATGTGACAAGTGTAATTAAGCGAACAAAAACACAATGTGCCAAGTGTAATAAAGTGAACAAAAACACAATGTGCCAAGTGTAATGAAATGAAACACAATGTGCCAAGTGTAATAAAGCAACAAAAACACAATGAGACAAGTGTAATAAAGTGAACAAAAACACAATGTGCCAAGTGTAATGAAACGAAACACAATGTGCCAAGTGTAATAAAGCAACAAAAACACAATGTGACAAGTGTAATTAAGCGAACAAAAACACAATGTGCCAAGTGTAATAAAGCAACAAAAACACAATGTGACAAGTGTAATAAAGCAACAAAAACACAATGTGCCAAGTGTAATAAAGCAACAAAAACACAATGTGACAAGTGTAATAAAGCAACAAAACACAATGTGACAAGTGTAATAAAGCAACAAAAAACACAATGTGACAAGTGTAATAAAGCAACAAAAACACAATGTGCCAAGTGTAATAAAGCAAACAAAAACACAATGTGACAAGTGTAATAAAGCAACAAAAACACAATGTGCAAGTGTAATAACGCAACAAAAACACAATGTGCCAAGTGTAATAAAGCAACAAAACACAATGTGACAAGTGTAATAAAGCAACAAAACACAATGTGACAAGTGTAATAAAGCAACAAAACACAATGTGCAAGTGTAATAAAGCAACAAAAACACAATGTGACAAGTGTAATAAAGCAACAAAAACACAATGTGCCAAGTGTAATAAAGCAACAAAAACACAATGTGACCAAGTGTAATAAAGCAACAAAAACACAATGTGCCAAGTGTAATAAGCAAAAAAACACAATGTGACAAGTGTAATAAAGCAACAAAACACAATGTGACAAGTGTAATAAAGCAACAAAAACACAATGTGACAAGTGTAATAAAGCAACAAAAACACAATGTGACAAGTGTAATAAAGCAACAAAAACACAATGTGACAAGTGTAATAAAGCAACAAAAACACAATGTGCCAAGTGTAATAAAGCAACAAAAACACAATGTGACAAGTGTAATAAAGCAACAAAAACACAATGTGCCAAGTGTAATAAAGCAACAAAACACAATGTGCCAAGTGTAATAAAGCAACAAAAACACAATGTGACAAGTGTAATAAAGCAACAAAACACAATGTGCCAAGTGTAATAAAGCAACAAAAACACAATGTGCCAAGTGTAATAAAGCAACAAAAACACAATGTGACAAGTGTAATAAAGCAACAAAAACACAATGTGCCAAGTGTAATAAAGCAACAAAAACACAATGTGCCAAGTGTAATAAAGCAACAAAAACACAATGTGACAAGTGTAATAAAGCAACAAAAACACAATGTGACAAGTGTAATAAAGCAACAAAAACACAATGTGACAAGTGTAATAAAGCAACAAAAACACAATGTGACAAGTGTAATAAGCAACAAAAACACAATGTGACAAGTGTAATAAAGCGAACAAAAACACAATGTGCCAAGTGTAATAAAGCAACAAAACACAATGTGCCAAGTGTAATAAAGCAACAAAACACAATGTGCCAAGTGTAATAAAGCAACAAAAACACAATGTGACAAGTGTAATAAAGCAACAAAACACAATGTGACAAGTGTAATAAAGCAACAAAAACACAATGTGCCAAGTGTAATAAAGCAACAAAAACACAATGTGCCAAGTGTAATAAAGCAACAAAAACACAATGTGCCAAGTGTAATAAAGCAAAAAAACACAATGTGCCAAGTGTAATAAAGCAACAAAAACACAATGTGACAAGTGTAATTAAGCAACAAAACACAATGTGACAAGTGTAATAAAGCAACAAAAAACACAATGTGACAAGTGTAATAAAGCAACAAAAAACACAATGTGCCAAGTGTAATAAAGCAACAAAAACACAATGTGACAAGTGTAATACAGCAACAAAACACAATGTGCCAAGTGTAATAAACGCAACAAAACACAATGTGCAAGTGTAATAAAGCAACAAAAACACAAGTGACAAGTGTAATAAAGCAACAAAAAACACAATGTGACAAGTGTAATAAAGCAACAAAAACACAATGTGCAAAGTGTAATAACGCAACAAAACACTAATGTGACAAGTGTAATAAAGCAACAAAAACAAAATGTGCCAAGTGTAATAAAGCAACAAAAACACATGTACCAAGTGTAATAAAGCAACAAAAACACAATGTGACAAGTGTAATAAAGCAACAAAAACACAATTGTACAAGTGTAATAAAGCAACAAAAACACAATGTGCCAAGTGTAATAAGCAACAAAAACACAATGTGACAAGTGTAATAAAGCAACAAAAACACAATGTGCCAAGTGTAATAAAGGAACAAAAACACAATGTGACAAGTGTAATAAAGCAACAAAAACACAATGTGCCAAGTGTAATAAAGCAACAAAAACACAATGTGACAAGTGTAATGAAACAAAACAAAATGTGCCAAGTGTAATAAAGCAACAAAAACACAATGTGCCAAGTGTAATAAAGCAACAAAAACACAATGTGCCAAGTGTAATAAAGCAACAAAAACACAATGTGACAAGTGTAATAAAGCAACAAAAACACAATGTGCCAAGTGTAATAAAGCAACAAAAACACAATGTGACCAAGTGTAATAAAGCAACAAAACACAATGTGCCAAGTGTAATAAAGCAACAAAAACACAATGTGACAAGTGTAATAAAGCAACAAAAACACAATGTGACAAGTGTAATAAAGCAACAAAAACACAATGTGACAAGTGTAATAAAGCAACAAAACACAATGTGCCAAGTGTAATAAAGCAACAAAAACACAATGTGACAAGTGTAATAAAGCAACA